>NW_007727122.1:485437-498625 GCF_000696425.1 Galeopterus variegatus | reverse complement strand
TGGGATTTCTGTCTTCCATCCTTGGCCCTCTTCTCCTTTCCGTTCGTACCCACTTCCTGGATGATTTCATTCACTGCTGCAGTTCCAGCCATCGCCTCTCCAGTAATTGCTCTTGGGTCTGTATTTCTAGAACAGCTTTCTCTTTGAGGCTGTAAGGTTATTTTTTAACCGCCTTCTTGACATCCCCACCTGGGTGTCCCACAGCCACCGTGTAACCAACCTGCCCCAAACTGAGCTTCGTATCTTCCTGCTCCCCAACAAATCCATTCTGTTTTCCACTTTGATGAACGGTATTGCTCCCCCATAGCCAGCTGCTCAGATTAGAAACCCAGGAGTCATCCTGGATTGCTCCTTCTCCTTCATTCCTCATATTCTGTTAGTCACAGCCGTGACACTCGTACTCCCATGTATATGCATCACATCTGTCCCTTTTCTCAGCTGGAATGTGAAGCACTTAGCAACGTGCCTGGTGCCCTGAGCAGTGGGCAGGTGTTAGCTCTTGCTGTTATTCTCCAGCCCCTCTAGGGCCACCTTATCTCATCTCAGAACCTCATCATTTTTCTTAGGTTCTTTGGCTCCAAAATCCTTTCCTCTGTTATGCTGTTTCCTCCCTTGGTAGCACTCTGAAGATTTTCCAGATCTTTATATTTCCTAATTTTCTTAGATGAACTCACAGGACATTTGTCACTTTTTCAACTTTAACTTTGAACCAATTTGGGGCTTATAGTGGAGTTGCAAAGGTAGTATAAAGAGTTCCTATGTGTCCTTCATCCAGCTTCCCCTACTGTTTGCAACTCAGTCATCATGCAGGTATCAAAACTTGAAATTAACCTTAGTACAGTGCATAGCTAGATTACAGAATTCATTTGGCTTCACCAGTTTTTAATGTAATGTCCTTTTTTGGTGCTAGGATCTAATCCAGGATCCCACATTGCATTTTAGTTGTCAAATCTCCAGCATTTCCTCCAATCTATGATAGTTTGTCAATATTTCTTGTGTCTTTCATGACCTTGGCACTTTCGAAGAGTCCTAGCCCTTATTTTATAGAACTGCCCTCAATTTAGGTTTGTCTGTTGTTTTCTCATGATTAGATTAAGCTGTACATTTGGGGGAGGAATCTCACAGAGTGATGTACCCTTCCCAGTGCATAGTACCAGGAGTACATGATGTTTATATGTCTTATCGCTGGTGATGTTAACCTTGACCATGTGATAAAGGGGTATCTGCCAGATTTCTTCAGTATAAAGTTAATCTTTTTCTCTTTGTAGTTAATTAATTTGTTTGGGGGGGAAATACTTTCAGACCATGCAAGTATCCTGTTTCTCCTTAAAATTGTCCAACTAATTTTAGCATCCATCAGTGGAACACATCTGCTGCAATTATTGTGGTGTTCTAATGGTGATTTTTCTTTTCCTTATTTCTCCTACATTTGTTATTTGGAATTATTCTGAAAAGAAGAGTCATCACTCCCATTTATTTTTCAAGTATTTATTTTTATCACTATGGACATAAGGACATTTATTTTATACTTTGGGTTATAATCCAGTATGAACATTATTATTTGTTCATATAGCTCTTTCAGGTAGGCTCCTGGACACCTTTGATGTGCTGCTCCATGTTGTTTTTCTTAAGACAGTTGTGGAATTGACCACTTCTCCAAGGAGTCCTGATTTTTTTAATTGAAGAATGGTGTTAAGACATCAAGATATGGGCATATTAGTGAGTGTTTTTAACTTGCTATCTGCAGCATAAATAAGTATCGGTACATATGTACAGTTCTCTCACCTGGTGATACCAAGATGAACCAGGCATGATCATTTCCAGAAATTTAGGTTCAAGTTTACTGGAGCTTGAGCCTCCATAATACTGAGTTGGTTGAGCCTGGAGAGTTGGAGTGGGCTGAGTTGAGATTAGTAAACTAACTAGGAAACACTGGCACTTAGAAGATGGTGGAAATGGCATAGGGGCCTCCAGGAGTGCACAGACATCAGGATAAGGATATGTAATCCAGGAAGCCATGTTGATGACTTCGTGGAACAAAGACTCGAGATTAGTAAACTAACTAGGAAACACTGGCACTTAGAAGATGGTGGAAATGGCATAGGGGCCACCAGGAGTGCACAGACATCAGGATAAGGATATGTAATCCAGGAAGCCATGTTGATGACTTCGTGGAACAAAGACTCTAAACCTGGAAGCAGAAGTGAGCAAGAGGCCAAGGCAGGTATCACTTGGCAGAGGGTTGTGTGTTTTGTTGTTATGGTGAAAACCTGAGCAGGTGGACTTGACTGAGATGACAGGTGGACTTGGCTGAGGACTGGCTGGGTGTCCTCTGATCCTGAGCTCTGTGGGGAGAAGGACCATGCCCGGTCCACCTTGGCATGGCCAGATGCTCCTTGCTCAGGTGCAGTGTCTCCTCTGCTTGCAGGGAAACAGCCCTTGCCAGAGTCCCCAGGCATTTCTGGTGGGTTCTCTTGGGATAGCTTCCCTCCAGTCCTTCTTTCATAGTTGCCTCATCCAGCTGCCCCACTGCTGCCTTTGTTTTCTGGGTCTTCCCACTCACCATGGCAGCAGATCTCAGTTTAGGTTTTCCTAAAAGCAGATGCTGAGATAAGGACTTGGGTGGAGGAAGTTTACATGGGAGGTGATCTCGAAAGTACAAATAACTGAATGGGGAAAGTAAGAGGGGAAGAGAGAAATGGCAATGAAAAGTGTGTTGAGATAGCAGCTCTGTTTGCAACCAGGGCTCATTCTTGGGCTCTCTGAGGAACCAGGTGACAACACACCTCAAAATCACCCTTCCCAGTAATTTATCCTACAGCTCCCATCGCCCTGCAGTTGAGGGTTGCCCATGCAGGAAATACAGACCTCCAGGGTATACTCCTGTGGTGGCAGAGAAGCCCTGGGCAGAGACGGGAGAGCCTGAGAGCTGGAGATAGCCATCAGTGTGCTGGGAGCAGTCTGCGGCTGCAGGTGAATGCACATGGGCCAGGGAGCTCTGGGAAGAAGCATCAATATCATCCAGAGACCAGAGGTGCAGTGACTTCTCCTGAGGGGCTGCTGCTCCTGACACTGGCCATTTCTCTCTGCCTTCAGTGTCACCGCCAGGGAAACAGCAGATGCTGCTGGCCACTCTGGCCTGCCTCTTTGTGATGCCCACCCCCACCCCTGATGGAAGTCGATCCAGCCTTTTCCATACCTCAGAGCAAAAGCTTCCCAGTCCCAGGATGAGGAGGAAGTTCCTCCCTACACCGTGCTGAAGATTCACCTCACTTCTCGTCCCAGGATTACCCACTTCCAGGGTGACTGATGAATGCAACATCCTCAGCTTCCCCAGAGTATACGCCTACCCACAGCTCCAATAAGAACATCCCAGAATCATCCAAAGTGGGGACACGTTTCCCAGCATCTCAGTTACATGGTTGTGGCCATGGTCACCTTATTAGAGTCACATCCCCAGCACCTAGGCAATAGACATGACTGAGTGAGAGAAACGAGGGATATGCAATTCCAGGGAAATGCCTACACAACATAATTCATCATTTCATTTGCACATGAGCACTGCCTGTTTCTTGTTCAGGTTTCCTGACTTGGGATGGCCATGTGAGTTTCCTTATGGCATTTTATTTGATGGATCCTTATCTTTGAACATGTGCACTTAGACCTGGAGAGTCATAAGGTTACAGTGTCCTTCCTTTTAGTTTTCATAGTAGCATATGACTAAAACAGGATTTCTTCAGGCCTGAGACTAAGAAGCGCCCCGTGGGCATACAAGTTCTACAGGAGGGCTGTTGTCATGTGTGTTGTATGGTGGGGTGTGTGTGTGGTTTTCTTTTTCCCTGATAGACCTTCTAGGGTGCATTTTATGCTGATCTTAATCTAGTCAAATAATATCACTATTTGGTTTGCTGACAGCTGAGTTTAGGGATATAAATGTAAATACTTCACAGTGCTGTCTTCAGGTAACTCACAACCCAGTAGTACAAGGGAAGGTGAGAGATCAAGTAGGAGTTTGGGAAAGGTTTCATGAAAGAGGGGGCATCATGAACAGGGTCTTACAGAAGGAGCAGAATTTCAACCAAGTGAGGAAGGAGAAGAGCATTCTAGCAGCACATCAAGAGAGTTGTTGGGAAGCCTCTGTCAGTCTGGGTGCTAGTGATGGGAGAATCGTATGGGGCCAGTGAGCAGGTGGGTAGGCAGTCATCAGGACTGGCTGAGTAGGAAGTGTGGTAACAAAGATAAGACCCTGCTCCCAGGTCTTGGTTTCTAATACCATTGTCCAATAATAAGAACCAAGGCTTCTTAGAGAAATGACTAAGTCTAGGACTGGGGCAGGGAATACAGATTAGCCTGGAGTGCCTTGGGGTGCTAAAAAGAAGTGCTAAGGAAAAAAAAAAAAAAAAAAATATATATATATATATATATATATATGGGTCTGCATGAAGAAAGTGTCCAGGACCAACCTGAAAGAGCCCCCAATGGCCAAAACTGGAATTATTTGAGAAAAAAAAAAGAAAAGAAAAAAGAATAACAATAGTATTGGATGTCAGGGCAGTTAGAAAGATGTATCACTACATATGATTAAATCTTTAAAATGGGAAGATTGATAGTTCCTAATCAATCCATCTGGCTTGAATATGAAATGTTCCACAACAGAAAATTCTTGGAGTGGGGATGACATGGATTGAGAAAAATGGTAAGAAAAAAAAAAAAAAAAAATATATATATATATATATATATATATGGGTCTGCATGAAGAAAGTGTCCAGGACCAACCTGAAAGAGCCCCCAATGGCCAAAACTGGAATTATTTGAGAAAAAAAAAAGAAAAGAAAAAAGAATAACAATAGTATTGGATGATAACACAAAGTCTAAAATAAATATCCTTAAGTTGATACTGATATAAATAAATAATGAGCAAATAAATGGGAGCAAAAAGATAGTTCTTTCCAAATACTTTATGTTAACGCAACCCCGAGTGGCTGAAGTTAGCGACTGGCTTCCAATGATTAGGGTTGTAGGGAGTGATAAAAGGGCACTTGACCTGTTGGTCTTCCTCCCAAAATCCAGTCTACCCAGAGAAAACAGGAAAAACCCAGCACTCCTCAAAACTGTCAAGGTCATGAAAAAACAAGAAAAGTATGAAAACTATCACAGAACAGAGGAGACTGAGGAGACATGAAGAATAGACGTCATATCCTGGACAGTTTCCTGGAACAGTAGAAGGACATTATGGAAAGACTAGTGAATCTGAATAAAGTATGGATTTTAGTTAACAGTTATGTATCAGTGTCATACAGATGTACCCTAGGTGACAAATGTACCATAGTAACGTAAGATGTTAACAGTAGGGGAAACTGGGTTCAGCATATGCAGGAACTGTCTATATTATCTTTACAACTTTTCCATAAACCTAAAAGCCATTGCAAATGAAAAGTTTATTTAAAATAAAGAAAGTAGATGAGGCCCACATTAGAGAGGAGCTTGAACTAAGTTTTAGACATATTGATCGGGCAGTGGTAACTAGTGACAGCTATGAGCAACGTGACATGATCAGAAATGGGGCTTTAGGAAGATGACGTAGGAGCAGGAGGAGGTTGTGTAGAGATGGTGGAGGAGACTTCAGCAGAGCATCTCCTCGTGACATAACAATAGTGTCAAGCGAGAGGATTGGCAGTGGGGATGGAGAAAAGCTTTAAGAGGACCTAGTGATATAAGGAATGAGCAGCCAGGGCAAGTCAAATAAAGAAAGTAGATGAGGCCCACATTAGAGAGGAGCTTGAACTAAGTTTTAGACATATTGATCGGGCAGTGGTAACTAGTGACAGCTATGAGCAACGTGACATGATCAGATATGGGGCTTTAGGAAGATAACGTAGGAGCAGGAGGAGGTTGTGTAGAGATGGTGGAGGAGACTTCAGCAGAGCATCTCCTCGTGACATAACAATAGTGTCAAGCGAGAGGAGTGGCAGTGGGGATGGAGAAAAGCTTTAAGAGGACCTAGTGATATAAGGAATGAGCAGCCAGGGCAAGTCGGGTTGCCTGTATGTGGCAGGTGTTGAGTGGGGTTTGATCATATTGGCTTTGTGGGTCTCTTCCTCGTGCCCAGAGGTGCTTGGGCTGAAGTAGCAACTATGATAAAATTGAAACAGGAATTAAGAAAAAGACAGGAGATCTGCATTCCAATCTTGGTTCCCCCACTAAAACATATCTCTGCTACTCAGATCACTCTTCTGTAAAACCAGAAAGATGGTTTATAAAACCTCTATGCCTGAGCTGTTCAATACAGTAATGACTTGGCCACATGCAGCTGTTAGAAGTAATTAAAAATTCATTTCCTCAGTCACACTGGCTACATTTCAGGTGCGCAGTAGTCAAATGTAGTTAGTGGCTACCATATTAGACAGTTAAGAAATGAAAATTNGGTTGCCTGTATGTGGCAGGTGTTGAGTGGGGTTTGATCATATTGGCTTTGTGGGTCTCTTCCTCGTGCCCAGAGGTGCTTGGGCTGAAGTAGCAACTATGATAAAATTGAAACAGGAATTAAGAAAAAGACAGGAGATCTGCATTCCAATCTTGGTTCCCCCACTAAAACATATCTCTGCTACTCAGATCACTCTTCTGTAAAACCAGAAAGATGGTTTATAAAACCTCTATGCCTGAGCTGTTCAATACAGTAATGACTTGGCCACATGCAGCTGTTAGAAGTAATTAAAAATTCATTTCCTCAGTCACACTGGCTACATTTCAGGTGCGCAGTAGTCAAATGTAGTTAGTGGCTACCATATTAGACAGTTATGAAATGAAAATTTCCATTATAGCAGCAAATACAGTTGAAACGCACTGCTCTAAGGTCTTCCTGCTGTAATAGACATTGATTCTAGGATTACGGAAGATGATATTCTAGGATTGTTTAAGATGGTGTTCTTAAACTGGAAGAGGCACTTTCTCATCTCTGAAAAACTCGAAAGTTAGATGAAAGTTTTTTATTGTGATTCTTTTATCTATAAATAGTGGAGAAGCTCTTTAAAATGTCTTGCTAAGTTTAAAAAAGAAAAGCATGATACAGAACCATGAGTATAGTTTGTCACATGGTATGTGTGTGTGTGTTTTTTATGCTGTGTAGAATATCTCTGGTAGCACTCACAATAAACTGTCTCTGTGGAATGGTACTAGGGAACTTGGAACTGCAACGGAAGGGAGGAGATTCAATCTTCACAGCTTGAATTTTTTCCATGTTTATATAGTATCAATCTTATAAAAAGTGGTTGAGTATATATGTAAATTTCAGGAGCAAAACTGAATTAATCTATCAGTAGATATCAAATATTTCATACATTTCCACAGCCATCCCAAGTAAAAGTAGGAAGGAAAGCGTTATAACACCGAGGGCAAGGGTTTGGATCCCCATAACAGCCAGCTGCCAAAAAAAAAGTAGGAAGGAAAGGAAATTACCTAAATATAATAGAGACCATTAAATGAAACCTAACAGTGAACATATTAAATAGTGAAATATCAAAGGCATGGCATTAGGAACAAGTCAAATAATGGCTATTACCACTATTATAAGTTAATGTAGTAAGTTAAGAAAATAGATTTTATTTTCAGCATTATGGCTGAGTAGATGTTCAGACAAATCTTCTTGGTACAGCAGACTTTAAAACTCTGGATAAGCCTCTAAAAACATATTTTTGTATGGCACAGCTAGACTGGTGTGAAAGGGAAGGAGATTATTCAGACTCCAAAAAGAAGGAAGTGAGATAACTCCTAATGGCCTGAGGCTTGATGGGTCACACATACAGGATTAAGAGACAGAGCCTGGGTGGAGTCCAAGAAGAAAAGGAGACCCCTGAATAAACCCATATACATCTCTGAAGAACAACACTTACAGTGGGTAAACTAGAAAATCTTGTCCCACAAAGAGCTTCAATAAGGAAAAGTTATTTCAGCCTTAGATGTGAATGAAATAAAAGGAAAAGTCTGCCCTTAATAATTCCTTATCAAAAGTCTGTATCCACACAAATTTAGAGATAGGATTTGTACTATATATGTGGCTTTAAGAGAAGCTTCAATAAGGAAAAGTTATTTCAGCCTTAGATGTGAATGAAATAAAAAGAAAAGTCTGCCCTTAATAATTCCTTACCAAAAGTCTGTATCCACACAAATTTAGAGATAGGATTTGTACTATATATGTGGCTTTAAGAGCCCCAAGCTGAAAATTTAGTTAAAAGTTGTCCCAGGTACTAGTGCCCCAAGGCAGAAGCAAACATAGGTCCTTCCTTTAAAGAGGAATGAACTCTAAACCCTGGCTACAAAGAACTCTGAAAGATAAAGTTCTAAGGAATATGAGAAATCACCAGAGACAAAGACACAAGTAGTAAGTCACCAGAAATCACCAAAGACACAAGTAGTAAGTCACCATGAGCACTGTCAACAAGTAGTAAGTCACACAAGTAGTAGTAAATCACCAGAAATCACCAGACACAAGTAGTAAGTCACCATGAGCACTGTCAACAGAAACAATAACCTATAGATTGATTCCATAAATACTATAAATATTGGAAACTGTTCAGTTATAGAATATAAAATAAGTGTGCTTAATATGCCAAAATAAATGTTTTAAAACACTATTGAAAGGACAGTAAAAGAATAAAGAACTGTCAAAACTGGAGAGGTGAAAAAGATGTGGAAAAACAACCAGTAGAACTTCTAGAAATGAAAAGAATATGTAATGATGAAGTTAGAACCCTCAATGGATTAGAAACAGCTAAAGAAGGAATTAATGAACTGGAAGATAGCATGAAGAAATGCAGTATAGATGCACAAGTGAAATATGAGAAAGAATTTTAAAACAGAGGTTTTTCTAAGAAGATTCCACATAGGACTAATTGGAACTCTAGAAAAAGAAAAAGAGAATGGTGTATAGTAAAATATTTAAAGACAAAATGATTGAGAATTTTTCTAGAATTGAAGAAAGACATGAGTCCTCAGATTCAGGAAGCTCAGTGAATTCCAAATAGGGTAAATAGTGAGAAGACTATACCCACACACTTCACAGTGAAACCTAAGAACACTGAAGACAAAGAAATGATTAAAAGCTGAGAGGAAAAAGTATATTATTTATAAATGAACAACAGACTGGAAGCTGTCTTCCACCAGGGACAATAAAAGTCAAAAGATACTGAAATGATATCTTCAAACTGCTGAAAAAAATTGTTAACTTATAAGTTTATATGCAGCAAAAAACTATGCTTTAAAATAAGGAGAAAACAAAGGCATTTTCAACAAACATAAACCAAGAGGGTTTACTACCAACAAACCCTCACTAAAGGAATTTCTAAGGAATGTATAATAGGAAGAAGGAAAATGAACCAAAAGAAAGATCAGAAATGTAATTTAAAAAATAGTGAGCAGAGATCACCATGGCAAGTAGATCAAAGCCACACCTAAATTAATATATTAATGTCTGTTTGCAAATTTAAAAATTAAGATAGAGTCAGAATCTTATACAACTGCAGCACATAAGTCAGGAAGTATTGATTGGAGTCAAAGTGTGCTGAGGTCTTCGTATTGTCTGTTATGTGGGTTAAGATATTAACTTAAGACATTATTAAGTTAAATTATGATAAATTTGCTATGGTAGCCACTAAAATAATAGAAACAGAGTGTGTAGCGTCCCTACTAATAATGGGGAGAAAATGGAATGAGAGGGAATAAGAACCTTAATCCAAAAGAATGCAAGGATAGAAAGAGGGGGAAGAATTGGAAAGCAGAGTAAATAAAAAGTTTAAAATAAGTTGGTATAAGTGAATTCAAGTATATTCGTAAGCCCAATCAATGTAAGCTGACTTTATCTATTTAAAAGACAAAGATTATCAGACTAAATAACAAAACAAAATCTTGCTAAATTCTATTTACAAGAGACAGTTTTAATAAATGAGGACAAAGAAAGGTTGAAAGAAAAAAGGTGGAAATCATATATACTAGACTAACACACTGATTAAAAGAAAGATGGGGTAACTATTTTACATTATACAAAATAGACTTTAAGGCAAAAAAGCATTACTGCAGAAAGTCATTACATATTGATAAGAAATTGAAATCACTGGGAAAATATAGAAATTTTAAACTTACATGCATTTTTATGTATCAAATATATAAAAATTTTAAATGACAACATTATTTCAAGAACTTGACAAATCCACTATCACAGTGGTAGATTTTTAACACACTTCCCTTGATAATATATTAAGAAAAAAGTTCATAAAGATAGAGAAAATTTGGGCAATATAATTAACCAGCTCTAACTAATCTGCATATAATATATGATATACATCCAAACTTGAGTATTGTCATTCTTTTCAACTGCAACAGGAACATGTAACAAAGTGTGACTTTGTCCATAAAGAAGTCTCGACAAATTAGGACACAGACCAAATTCTCTATGATGCATTTAAAAAATATTTTTTTAACTGAATTTTCCATATATTTGGAAACAAAATTTTTTTTTAAATAACTTAGGAATCACTTACATTTGAAAGAATATTTTCTATATTCTAATTATTTTAAGGCTGGTTACATTAATATAATATGGTATCTATATGACAACTGTGTGTGTTAGAACATCTCAGTTTAACTGAATTTTCCATATATTTGGAAACAAAATTTTTTTTTAAATAACTTAGGAATCACTTACATTAGAAAGAATATTTTATATATTCTAATTCTTTTAAGTCTGGTTACATTAATATAATATGGTATCTATATGACAACTGTGTGTGTTAGAACATCTCAGTTCTTCCACTGTTCAAGGTAATTGAGTATTTTTGCCCTGTCTTTACACTTCAAAACTTTTTGAATACTGTTTTATTCTTTTCTAAAAAATAATCTCTCCAAAAGCATATTTAGATGCTAACTTCAAAAACAACTGATTCAAAAAATAATCTACTTGAGAAAATTTTTTAAATCACATCCTATTTCAAAATCATGCCTCATACTTTATGAAAAGTTTAATTATGAACAATTTACAGAACTACGGAAACATGAGAGAAAATTATCATAGAGCTAGCTGAAATTAGCTTAACAAAGAACAAAAAAAAGAGAACTAGGAGTCTTGAGAAAGAAATTATCTTTAAGTCCTTGGTAACACTGAGTGAAATTACTGTTTAACTATAGGAATATTTGAGTGGGCCAATTAGATTTTGAGGGTTGAATACCTTAAAAATAAAAGGGGTAGGAATAGCCTAAGAGGTTTTCAAATTAATCTTTTATTTGAAAATGTCAGAAAATTTCAATAAGTGATATAAGCTTGCAAAACAGAGATAACAGTGTTTTATTTTGTTTGCATACCCAGAGAATGCTGAAGACTCAAACAATAATTAGAACTAATACAGGAATTTGGTAAGATGGCTATATACAAGAAGAAAATCTGTAAGTTAGGAGCTTTTATTTTTGCCAGCAATAATCAGTTAGTAATACGCACATACATATACACACACAGGATGTTTATTGCAACTTTAATACAAATAGGGCAAAAGGGGATATAACTTGGCTATATATCTACATGGGAATGGTTGAATAAGTTATAAGTCCTATAATATATTATGCAGTTTTTAAAAAGAATGAGTTATGTCCATATGTATCGACCTAGAAAGATACTCATGATGTATGTTTAAGTGGAAAAAAGCCAGTAGCAAAAAAAAAAAAATGTATATGCTATAATCTTCGTATAACTTCGTATAATGTATGCTATACGAAGTTATTACGTATTAATTAAGAGGTACACAGCAGGTAATGAGTATAGGATTGGTAAATATGTTAATGCAAGATCACAATATTAGAAGTTATGAGTACTTTATAAATTATTTAGTAAAAGTCTGACATTAAATAGAAGAAGATCTGATGCCCAAAGAAATGTCACTATATCAAGGTAAGGAAACTGTTTTCTAAATGAAGACTCAAAAGATTCTTCACTGACATATGACTGGCAAGTATGAAGCCACAATTCATACATAGCATGACTTTAGAATTCAGGTTCATGCATTGTCATTAGGTAATGTATCCCGCTCTTATATTGTGAGACTCTGGAATGGGAAACCTTCAGAGAGGGGGAAGGTGCTGGAGTCCATCATGCAGAGTACACAAGAAAGGTGCTCTTGCCTGGGAAACTGACATTCACGTGAGATGCATACCACACCGATGACATGACTTATCCACCTTCGTCTTTATTTCCAACCTTAAAATATTATTTTCCCAGTTACTATTGAGGTAGTTGGTAGGCTCAATTACTGAAATTAAACTTCATTAACCCTCACTTCTATTTTCTGCGGCCTTTTCCTTGGCCTTCTAGAAATGAAAGTGGATCTTGGTTACGAAATACGGTGATGTACATGAATGGAGTAATCTCCTGACCTGGAAATAAAATATTAGAGACATTCCAAATTTTAAGGATCTTTTCTTTATTGACAATGATGTTTCCCAGGTACTTTTGGCCTTTAAAATGTAAATCATGTGAAAAACTCAATTGGAGAGGTCCTGGAAAGAGGATCATGAATGACAAGAGGGGGCTGGGAAAAGTGAGGAGAAGAAATTAGGAAAGTAAAGAACAGTTTATCCATATCATAGTGATCAAAGAACAGTTGATCATGTATCTTTGACATTTATGACTGACTAGCAATATGAAACCCATAGTTATGTCCACATATACACACATTTAAGATAAAAAACAATTTTCATTAAGTGTTTTCACGAATTGAATGGCTAGCTGGGAGGCAAAAAATTCAAAAGAGAAAAGTTAAAAGGCCTGCAAATTCTATGAGAGTATTTCAAATATTTGGAACTTATCTCATGGGCTACATTCATCTATATGGTAATTTGACATATGCCTTACCCCAACTAGACACTTAATAAGCAACTGTTATTATTTGTTAAATACATGATAAGCAAACAGTTGCTGGTATTTAGAATTAATTGTACAGATTGCACGTTTGAGAGCAAAACAGATTTGTGTCCACCTGTGATTGATGTGCAGAGCTCTGTTGTCATGTTCTATTCTATTTCCCTCAAAGCTTTTTAATTTTCTGCCTATTTCTATTCTCTCTCCATTTATGGAGTTCATCTTCCGTGCTCAGTAATTACCTCAAGTTTTTTTTTGTTTGTTTGTTTGTTTGGTTTTTTTTGGACAACATA
>NW_007727122.1:480858-484946 GCF_000696425.1 Galeopterus variegatus | reverse complement strand
CCCTCCGTGTTGCCCCCACACCACGCTCAGCCAGTGAGCGGGAACTGGTCTCCACATGGGATCCAAACCCTCGGCGGGAGCGCCGCCACACTCCCAAGCGGCGCACTCTCCAGTGCGCCACCGGGCCGGCCCAAAGCATTGATTTTTATTTTTTATTTTTATTTTTTTTTTCCTTTATTTTTTTTTTTACTGACCAGTAACGGGATCGCAGCCCTCGGTGTCGCGCCCGTACCGGGGACCGGCAATGGGATTGCAACCCTCGGTGTTGCGCCCGCACCACGCTCAGCCAGTGAGCGGGAACTGGTCTCCACATGGGATCCAAACCCTCGGCGGGAGCGCCGCCACACTCCCAAGCGGCGCACTCTCCAGTGCGCCACCGGGCCGGCCCAAAGCATTGATTTTTAACGCACGCTATATAAGTACCACTCAGAAAAATCACTTCAATTAAACTAATAGCCAATGCTTTCTTATTGCTTAGAATTTTTATTTTATACTTTTTGAAGGTGCTCTTGTAGGCTTATTGAGACATGGAAGTGATCATACTATGAAGAGCTATGACCAAGTTCACGTACGTGGAGACAGTAATAACTCATATCTTCCACCTGGCTGCTAGAAATTGCAGAATGCCATCAATTTTAAGACACAACATGATTATAGGGATATTAAAATGTGAAAAATGTATGCCTTGGAATTGAAGGAATATGACGCATTGAATAAGTTACCTTCCAGGTGGGTTTAAAAGGAAAGAAGGTGCTTAAATAGATAAATATGATTAGGTGTAACTCATATAGTATTACAATAATGTACAAAATGCCTTGAATAAGGACTTGAGTGATTATGCCAAAGGGAAGCAGAGGAGGCTTTCCAGTCTGGACACAGAGATGTCCTTGGAGAAGGCAGAATTGAAAAAAAGAGGAAGACTCCACAGTGATGGGAAAGAGTTCAAATATGACAGGCTCAGTTAAGTGCCCCACTTCTGTGGTCCTGAGATCTTATAATTTGAGGATTCAAGACATGACCATGAGGCTTTCACAGTACTGGTGCCACTATCAGATGAGGAGGGGACACAGTGTCCCTCCCCAGTAGGTACTAATGTAAATTTGTAAAATAAATGCATGCATGTGTGCATGAACAAATGAATGAGTAAATAAGTGCATGAGTTAGGGTTGTCTGTGGCCCAAGATAACAGCAGTGTCCCTCCCCAGTAGGTGCTCAATGTAAATTTGTAAAATAAATGCATGCATGTGTTCATGAACAAATGAATGAGTAAATAAGTGCATGAGTTAGGGTTGTCTGTGGCCCAAGATAACAGCTGTTTTCTTTTCCCTTGTTACCCTAGAGAAACTTGAGAGTGAGAAGCTAAATGTTGCCGAGGTCACCCAGTCAGAGATTGCTCAGAAGCAAAAGCTGCAGACTGTCCTGGAGAAGATCAACGAAACGCTGAAACTTCCTCCCAGGAGCATCAAGTGGAATGTGGACTGTGAGTTGTACAAAGGAAAATGGCACTATTAAATGATGCCTGTGGTCCCTACTGTGTGGCTTCCCCAAGAAGCCATCCACAAGCTGGCAGGCCCTGGGGGGGCGGGGGGAGAAGCCATACATCTTTGAGCAAGATGCACCCTTCCCTAGAAGGAGAACTTGTTGTACATTCCATTGGGGAAAAAATAACATTTTGTCCAAATCCAGTGTCCCTTTTTCTGTAAATAGCTTTCCATAGAAACCTCACATGAGATAGGGAGGGGAAGGAGACTCATATTCATTGAGCTGCTTCTGAGTCCCAGCACAGCCTTTAGAGAGAGCTGTTGTCTCCAGCTCATAGAGGGTGGGGGAAGCTGAGGCCCCCATGTTCTCAGGGAGCAAGGACTCGGCTCTGTCCTGAAGGCCACACTCTTCTGCTCCCCCTTCATTTGTAGGAGGAGTAAAGGTATGACTGAGATCTTAGGCACTGGAACAGGATTTTAAAATTCAGCTTTTCATAGCTAATATAGCTTAAGGATCTCAGAAAGTATAAACCATTAATTCTCTTGCTGCATCAGAACATGGTGTCTCATATGAGTCCATATCGGAATCAACATTAAATCAGCGGATTAACTGAATCCAATGGTGTCAACATATTTTCCATTAGGGAATCCAAAGTTGTTTTGTTCTGTATGACGGATAAAAATAGGAATTTTGTTAAATAAAATGATTGGAATGTGTTTTGCCTGTGTTTTCAGTATTAAGGGGCTAAATACTATATTTAATTGCATCCAACTTCTACAACTTAAAATGGACACCCCTGCAAAAAACACCTTTCAAACTTGAGAAAGAGAAAGGACTCTTCACCTCTAAATTTAGAGATCCAGTAGCTGCCAGATGCAGTCTCTTCAACAGGTTTCTAACACCTGACACTGGGCCGAGACACCAAGTACCTCCTTCAGCGTAATTACACCTTTGCTTACACAGCGTGATGAACTGCTCTACACGGTGCACAGTGCTGGGAACAGGGCATTCTCTGCCAAGCCGAGGGAGACACCCGAGGGCAGGAGGAGTGTCAGGGCTCTGGGCCCTAGGTGCTGTCTTGGAGAGGGGCTCTGTTTCCCTGTGTCCCAGGAATGCTAATACAAGTAGTGTTCGGTGGGGGAGAAGAAAAGGGGGCTTGATCACTAATTTGGGAAATGAATCTGCATTTTGGAAATACACAACAGTCATAAGCATTAGAGAAGTCCTGAAATTAAGACCCCTGCCTAGTTTTGCTTCGTGCTATTTCCCACTCCTTTGAATATGAACCATTTCCCTGTACCTCTCCAAAAAAAAAAAAAAAAAAAAAAAACCCCACATTTTAAGTTATCATGGCACCCAATGTGGGAAAGGCTGAGACAGAAGAATAAATTTTTTAGAGCCACATCAAGAACATTGTCTTCAGTGGCTTTGAATGATTTGTTTTGTTCATGTTTACCCTAATTTCTCATAGGGAAATATGTAAGAGAAAAATAATCACTCATTTTACCACTCTACTTTAGCTGTTTTCATTTTTTTGCCCATTACTGGTTCCACCAATGCATCTTTTTACTTGGTCAAGTCATATACACTATTGTGCTTTGTTTTCTTCTCTTAATATCCTATCACACACTTTTTCTATCTTCCCTCATGGTCTTCATAGTTATAGTTTTTGATAGCTGCGTCTATTTCATGGGGTAGATATCCCATAGTTAACTTAAACCCTAGGTTGATGTAGATCCTCTTGGGGTATTTTCTAACCTATTGCTAATATCAGATAGCACCAAGGTGAACGTCTTAGTTTGTAACTCTTTTTGCTTCTCTTGAATTATCCCCTTTAGAAAGATTTCCAGAACTGGGATGAATTACTAGGTCAGAAGGAATAATTATCTCGTGGCTTGCCCCCTGCAATGCCTTGGGGCTTCAGGAAGAGCTGGGCTTGTTTACAAGCAGCAGTGGTTTGTTCAGTGAGGAATGTGGCAGGCACCACTCCTGAGAGGAAGCTCTGTCTCCTCTCTCAGTCATCTTCCTTGGATGTAAGTCTGAGGACACAGTGTTATTTTTCTACTCAGGATGAGGGCAGCAGGGACAGGCTGCTGAGTTACCAAGGTCTTAGATCTGGGGCTTTAGGGATTTCTTCTTTCTTTTCTTTTTATTCACAACAGTTATTTTTATTATTGAAAACAGAACAGATAAATGAAAAGAAATTTAAATATTAACATCTAACATATTTATGGCACTTACTGTAAGCCTCATACCCTTCTAAATGCTTTACATCTTTTAATCCTTGTAATTTTCACTCAACCCTCTGAGGTATGAATTCTGTTATCCCCATCTTACAGATGAGAAAATCGAGGCATAGAGAGGCATAGAAACTGTGAATGTAAGCTTCATGAGGGCAGGGATTTTTGTCTCTTCACTGGTATCTCCCCTGAACCAAGAAGAGTAACTGGCACATACTAAGGCACATGATATTTGCTAAAGGAACATCACTGTCCAAGGTCACATAGGTGGAACTAGGAATTAGACCCAGAGCCCAGCTGCAGAGCCTGTGTACTGAGCCTACACATCCTGCCATAAGAAGCTGCCCACCTAGAGACAGACATTGT
>NW_007727122.1:468901-480626 GCF_000696425.1 Galeopterus variegatus | reverse complement strand
TCTGAGGTATGAATTCTGTTATCCCCATCTTACAGATGAGAAAATCGAGGCATAGAGAGGCATAGAAACTGTGAATGTAAGCTTCATGAGGGCAGGGATTTTTGTCTCTTCACTGGTATCTCCCCTGAACCAAGAAGAGTAACTGGCACATACTAAGGCACATGATATTTGCTAAAGGAACATCACTGTCCAAGGTCACATAGGTGGAACTAGGAATTAGACCCAGAGCCCAGCTGCAGAGCCTGTGTACTGAGCCTACACATCCTGCCATAAGAAGCTGCCCACCTAGAGACAGACATTGTGAACACCGTAGTGTGTTCCTTCAAGCCCTCTGTGTATGTGTGTGTAATAAATGAATAGTGTATACTCCTTTACATATATATGGAAGGAGTATATATGTATATTTTTACAATATATGTATATTTTTACAAAAATGAGATCAACCTGTTTATGTTCCTTGGAAAATGAATATCTTTACGAATCATAAGATATTCTTCTGTATGTCACTTTTTATATTGTGTAACATGACATTGTATGGCTCTGTCGTAATTTATTTAACTAACGATGGATTTTTAGATTGTTTTCCATTATTTTCACCAATATCAGCACACCCTGATGAGTTCTCCCTGCTCATAACCATAATTACTTTTTTAGGATAAATACGTAGGAGTGGTATTTTAGGGCTAATGTGTGTGTACATTTTTAAAGTCATAATATATATTGTTAAATTGCCTCCAGAAAAGTTACACCAGTTCATATTTCCACCACAGGATGTGTTTGGAGGACTATTTCTAACTCAGCAGCTCCTTTTTTAAAGCTGTTTTCCAGCCCCAGAGTGACACTCTTGGCACAGAGGCCGCAGTTCCCGGTTTATACGGGGAAGCCTTGGCCCTTGCTCTTCTGCACATTTCCATCCTGCCATGAGTGCAGGCACGTGGTGGCCTTAGATTCTGTCAAGCAGCAGGGAGGAAACTCCCATGAGATGTGCTGAGAGGCGGCAGTGGTGAAGGTGCACAAATACACAGCAGCTGATAGAAATTTTTTAATTGAAAAGATGACATATCTTTATTTTAGAATAGAGAATATTTTGAATAAAACTTTTTCTGCTGCAGGAAAACTATTTTTATTTTTATTTTATATTCTTTTCCAAGTGTTTGACCACAAGTACATGCTCGTATGTGTGCACATATGTGTATATATTTATGTATGATATAATCCATAAATGTATATTTTTACCTTATTTCTGTTTCATTTCCTTTTAACATTACACTAATATTTATAGCTACATTGTCTTAATGATTTTCAGTGCATGCAAACTATCCTATTATGTGGATATACTATAACTTTTTAAGGCAGAGATTATTAAACTGCTTGGTCCAAATAGGGGTTTGCAACGAGAAACTCAGAGGTCACTGGGGAGAGGACAAAAAGCCATGGGTGGGCTGCAGCTAGGACCCTGGGACTCTCATTATTACTTTCAATAGAGCAGTTGTACTTTTTTCATGAGTTTTACCTATTGATTTTTAGAACAAAGGATTTCTCTGCTTAATACAAAAAAGAAGGTTTGAAAACCACTAAACCACCCTCTTGCTATTACACCTAAGTGTTTTCCAGGGTTTTTAAAAATAATATATTACACAGTAGTTAACATCTTTGTGTGTTTGCTTAATACAAAAAAGAAGGTTTGAAAACCACTAAACCACCCTCTTGCTATTATAGCTAAGTGTTTTCCAGGGTTTTTAAAAATAATATATTACACAGTAGTTAACATCTTTGTGTGTGTATGAGTGTATGTGTGCACTTATGTGTGACTGTGCAATTCTTTCTTTTGAAAAAGTCCCCAGGAGGACAGAGTGTTCACTGAAAGAGTCTGACATTTTCATGATGCTTACGATACAGCTCTGTGTTGCTAACCTAGACAGCCAGATGACATACAGTTTCACCAGGCACAAGAACAATTTGTTTGACCACAACTTTTCTAGCCTTAAACTTTGCCAATAAAGGGGGGAGAGTAGCACACGTTCTTACAACCCTCAGTGAAGACCTGAGGGTGGTGGGGCAGTTCTGATCAGAAGAGCAAACCCGGGTTTGCCTGCATCTGCCAGTGACCATGCCATGTTCATGGGTCAGCCCTGTAGCAGGAGCCTTTTTCTGAGGCTGTCACTGTGGGTAAAACTTGGTTGACAATGCCCGAAAGCCCAGAACTGAAATCTCCTTCTGGAGGTCTAGGAGTTCAGAGCAGTTTAGCTACTATTTGTGGTAGTGGTGAACTGCCGTTCGTAATCAGTAGAAAACCTTCTTTGAAGTAGCAGTGATATAACAAGAAACTCTAATGAGTTCCAAAGGAATGTCTGAATCATTTCCTTTTCTTGGAGATTTCTGAAAGCTTCTGCTAAAGCAGACTTGTCAATCCCAGGGAAGATAGAATGACACCCTAATAATGGGCCCAGTGCATGCTAAGTACACAAAATGGGCATTTGGGTTCTTCCATTAAATGCCCCTGTAATGAAGAGCCATGAAGCTAGTAGGACTGAAGGCAGGTAAAGTATCTGCAAATCTTCCCTTTTATGAGAAAGAAAGGGAAGAAAGCTGACGTGGTGTAGTTGCCCGGGTGCCCAGATACTTTACATAAGTTATAATACAAAATATCAGCCATTCCTGGGCACCTGTTTTGTTCCAGGAGCTTTGCCTACACTGTCTTTGGAAATCTTTACAACTTCTACATCCACATAGGTACTGTTATCCCCATTTGTGAAGAGGAGCAAGTTAAGGCTTGGAAACCTTGAGTGGCTATCCTACCCAAGGTCATAAAGCCAGTAAATAAATGGCAGAGTTATAAAGTAAAAATTTAAGTTCCAATCTGCCTGATGCTGTGTGTTCTCATTAAGTCAGTCTTCTCATCGTCCTCATCCATTGAGAAAACTACAACCCAATAGAGCCCAGCTTTCCCTACTGTAAATGGCTTAACTTTCAGCCCTTGGCTTAGTAGCTATGGAAGCCACCTGGGTCATTGACATCTCCTCCCAGCTGTTCCCTAAGGGGCATTGTCTACACTGACCATCCCTGGCACTCAAGACAGCAACGGTGTCCTTTGGATGTTTCTCATGCCTTCCTCCAGGGATCTTAAAGCCCTTAACAAAGGAAGGGACCCAGTGTTTCTGAGTGTCCATTTCTTGAAAGCCCGCTTCGTGAATGTTCTTGGGACAAGAGTAGTGGTGGTAATCCAGAGAGTTCACAGTCATGTGGGGAGGGAGGGGGGTGCAGAGCAGACATGCTGGTGGATATTAGAATGGAGTGGGACCAGGGGAGAGCTGATCTGATCTCAGAACTTAGCAGTTGTCAGGGTCCTGATAGGAACCTGGTATTAGAGACGAAAAGTACTACATTGGAAATCCAACAATAATATGATGTAAGAAAGAGCTCCATGGGACCTGGCCAAGAACTGAGGGGGCCCAGGGTGAGATCTGTGATCACCAAGGATGTCCCTTGACCTTTAGGGGTGGGATAAAGGGGCACTAGGTGGGGTATTGCTACATGTTGAATATCTTTTTATATTGCTGGGACCTGGAAGAAGATGCTCTAACTTTTAAATCCTCTTTCATTTCAGCTGTTCATGCCAAGAGCCTGGTGGCCATCTTGCATCTGCTGGTTGCTCTGTCTCAGTATTTCCGGGCCCCAATCCGACTCCCAGACCATGTTTCCATCCAAGTGGTTGTGGTCCAGGTAAGATGGATACCATCACAATCATCTCCTTTCAAGAGCTGTGGAGGCTGAGATGCTGTGAGAGCTAGAGCACAGATCGGCGGGAGGACAGCTGAATGAATGCTGACGTGCGCAGGTGTGCTGTGTGTTGGGAGGCACGTGAGTCCGCTTGCTCATGCATATTGGCGTAGCCCTGGCAAGTGTGCAAAGGATGGAAGAGCGTGTGCCTATGCACGGGACAGCCTTGTGTGGGGTGTGTGCCTGTGGTTTACGTGTTATTGCTGGGAGGTTGTCTGTGTGCTGTATAGTTGAGGTGTGGTATATATGCTTGTGAGGTGTGCGTAGTGGCATCAGGAGGAGAGGGGGAGGGGTGTGTGCATGCGCACATCTCGGGTACCCTGCAACCCATGGAGAATCGTGGTTTTTTTGGTTAAAGAAATGATGCATAGGTATCGGTAGGGAGACAGATATCTATACACAGAAGGAAGGGTGTGTGGGTGTGTGTGTGGGGGGGTGTGTTTGAGAGAGACCCCGACTGGCCATATCTGTATTAAAGGCACTGCTGCTTTTTGCCTTCCCAGGGAAGCACAGCTGGGATCTCAAGTCATCTTTTCCAGATTGTTGGATGGAATTTCCATTCACATATGGCTGTATAATTTCCACAATGAGGGTGTGCTCTCTCTCCACGACTATCTCCCTCTATTCCTAACCCCATTAAATACTCAAATTCAATTTTATTTTCCAACTTTATACCCATTTAGCAAAAGGTCATCATTTTGTTTGCTTGTTTCTGTTCTTTTCCAAATGAACATGCAGCAAGGGAGAGCCCCACACATGAGCAGCTCCCTGGATATCCAGGGTCATCCAGGGTTCTGGAACAGAGAAGATATAGCAGCTGTGCCTTGAGGGCTAGTAAACATTGCCTGATCAGGCCAGGCCAGTCCCCAGGACAAGAGGACTTTGAGCTGAGCTTTCAGGGATTAGATGTTAACATGAGGGGAGGAGGACATGGACAGGGCTCCTAATCAACTGCTCAGTCATGCCCTAATGAAAAAGTATGTCTTCCACACCTTCTGGGTACTTTGCTAAGCATCAAGAGGGTATAATAGGAATATGAAACCTTGGCCCTGCCTGCCAGGAACAGGACTGCAAGTAAGAAGCAGAGAGGACAGAAGCCCACAGACAATGTGAACATGTGTGGCTCAGACACTCGGTGCAGCTACCAAAAGGTACTAACTGTCCTCATTTACTGAGCTCTTCACCCGTAGCAGGCATGCTGCTAATCACTTAATGTATGCTGCGGACATGTGGCCAGCCCAGGCCATCCTGGTACAAGCATCTTCCTAGTGAATACGTGCCATATCCATTGTGTTGATTTTCCCTGTCAGTAATGTGTGAATTCATTTTGTTATGTTTTTTAAAACTAGGATTGGAGAGGGAGAGATGACTAGGTGGAGTACAAAGGATTTTTAGGATGGTAAAACTATTCTATACAATACTGGAGTGGTGGATACATTTGTCAAAACCCATAGAATGTACAACATCAGGAATGAACCCTAATGTAAACTGTGGGCTTTGGGGGGTAATGATGTGTCGGTGTAGGTTCATCGGTTCTAAAAAGTGTGCCATAAGGTGCGGTATATTGATAATGGGGGCAGCTTTGCGTGTGTGGGAGCAGGGGGCTTATGGGAAATCTCAGTTTTGCTGTGAACCTAATACTGCTCTAAGAAATAAAGTCTATTTTTGAAAAATCATGATATCTGGAGCAGTTCATGAAAGAGCACTTAGTGACCACATATCACTAATGTTGAAAATTTTTTTTCATGAGTAAACATACTGCCGTTATATTCATTTATAGCTCTTCTGTTGCTGGTGGAAGTACTTCTATGCAAACTGCCCTTTTGTGTGACCTCTTTTGTGACAGTCCATTCCAATTCTTTGCCCATTAATTTACTGAACATCTTAGTATTTTTCTTACCAGCTTGAATAAAGAGCTCTCTAATAGAAATAATAAAATATGCCTGTTGGAATTACAACAGACCAAAAAAAACTACAATTGAAAATTTGAGCAGGAGAGAGGGGTTTCTGTTTGCAAGCCTGCAACTCATGCCTTATTTTGAGTTCAATTATAGGCCATCAGAAGGCTGCTGTTGGTTTAATTTCTCCTGTAGGCAGTTTTGTTAGCATGAGGGAGAAAGGAGGACACGTTACAGAAAATAGCAACAACGCATGTCAGGTTTTCTGGAGTGTTTTGCTTTATCGGGTTGAACAGGCACAGAAGCAGGACTCGGGATTAGCAGAGTCACTGACTGCACTACAGAGAGAACTCTTCAGGGAGCCAATAACGGATGGAGGTGAATCGGGATGCTGTCTGTGTGAGGGGTTATTTAACCCAGATTTCTTCTCCATTCAATAAAAGCATTTAATTCTGCATGAAGTTGAAGATGAGGTTTTATGTCTGTCAGGAGGCT
The DNA here is from genome assembly GCF_000696425.1 of Galeopterus variegatus. Classification (NCBI taxonomy): domain Eukaryota; kingdom Metazoa; phylum Chordata; class Mammalia; order Dermoptera; family Cynocephalidae; genus Galeopterus; species Galeopterus variegatus. The sequence continues at coordinate 474,453 of NW_007727122.1, read as the reverse complement.
CACAAGAGAAGGATACAGATCCCATTAGTCCCATGTGAAAATTTTACACGTGTCAAAACTGAATTTGGAAAATTTATCTTCAACTGGTCCCCTTAAGATAGCTTTATTTTTTTTTTCTTTACCTTCTTTTTTGCTTTGATAGTCCATTCTTCTTCCCCTAATCCAGATAGACTCTTGGCCTTATCCAGCTCTACCTCGCCTTCTGTAAAAGTATTTTGCAAGGATGCTAGTTTCTGTGGCTGTTGGGAATGCGAAGGGAGGTTTCTGGAAGTTTTGGCAGGAGGCTCAAGAAGGCTTCTTGACAGAGGCTTCTTCCTGACACTCCTCTCTCAGCCTTTGGGAAGATGAATTCACTCTGTCAGCCGCTGGCCTTGTCCAGACCGTCCTCCATGAGTCTGGTGCTGGCTGTGCAGGGACCTGATAGAATGAATCTCCCTCCTCACGCCCATCAAAGTCTTCCTGAGGCTGGCCAGTTAGCTCTGTTGGTTAGAGCACAGCCTTGTAACACCAGGGTCAATGGTTTGGATCCCTGTACTGGTCAGTCACAAAAAAAAGAGAAAGTGATCCTGAACTCTGACACTCCTTCACTGGCTCCCATGCCCACAAGTGAGGTTTAAACTCTCCAGCCTGGCATTCAGAGGTGCCCCCGACTAATGGCAGCCACCCTCCCTCCAAGCAGCCTCCTGAACACATCTGTGCAGTCCTGACTCTGCCTTTTGGCTGGAGCCGTCCCTCCCACTGGAATGACCTCCCACTGGTGTCCTGCCAAATCCTATCTGGCCTTGAAGTACCAGCTCCAAGACCCCCTCCCCTTGGAAGGTTTCCCCGACCACCCCAGCTGAAAGTGCTTGCTCCTGTCCTGCATCCAGCACCTCCTCTCTGCATGGGGTGGCCACATAATTTATTATCCATGACATTTTTGAGAGTGAAAGGGGATCCTATTAATAATTAAACTGGGACATGAAGCATAAACCAGGACAGTTTTGGGGAAGCCATTTTCACATACCAGCTTTATCTCCCCCATTTTACTCTAAGTTCTCAAGGCCAGAAACCATGTCCTATGCTCCAGAGTGTCTGTTCTAACTCCAGCTCAGTGCCTTGTACATAGAAGGCACTGATGAAATAAGGAAGAAAGAGGATGAATTAAGGGAGAGGGGTAGATGGATGACAGACAGATGGACGGACGGATGGATGGCTGCATGGGCGAGACTCCAAAGTGCTCAACCTTTTCTCAGAGAGTGAGCTAGTTACCTGAGTGAGGATCATACTAATTTAAAAGCTCCCATATTATCAGTTAAAGAAACAAAAACAACAAAGCCCTCTGTCTCTGTCTGAATCCCCACGCTGGCCTCAGTTGCTCCACCCAGCCCCCCAGTTAAATGTGTTTCTCGGCTTCCCTCTGTGGCCCCAGCTGGATGGCAGACACACTGTGGCCTTCGTTTCCATTTGGTTTACTGTGGATTACTCCGGGAGGCAAACAGTTTGCTTCCAAGCAGAATGTCTTCCAATAAAGAAAGGAAAGATTCACCATCCAAGAAACAGCCTACTTGTTTGGACTAAACACTAATTGCACTTACGTCCTAATGGTACAGTCCAGTCCCAGAAAATTAGGGCTGTTTTTCATGCTAGCATTATCTCGTCTCTGAGTGCATTTCGTAAACACCAGTAACTTTCTCAATATCAGGAATGCTCTTCAGTTTGTCTGTATTTTTCTAAAGCATATTTTTCTCTTTTCCTCCCAACCCCTGTCCCCACCCCCTTTTCAGAAACGAGAAGGAATCCTCCAGTCTCGGCAAATCCAAGAGGAAATAACTGGTAACACAGAGTATGTCAACACCATTGTTGCCAGCGATTCTGTAATGGAACACAGATGTTTCTCCGAAATTCATCCATTTGCTGATATTTAGTTTTCATTTATTGGGATTGCAGGAGGGATTAGACTTCAGCCAATGATTATAGTTTAGCCTTTTCCATGCACTCAAAACATGCCTCTCAATGCTTAAGGTAGAAACTTGGGTGGGGAAGTGGGGAGAGGGAATTGGTAGTGATTGAAAAATTCTAATTTTGTGGCACTCCAGGAAAAAGTATGCCCCAAAAAAGCCAACCAGTATGAAATTGCCATGCCATAAACATGGGGTTGAATTTAAATCATTAACCTTTAGGACATTTTTCTTCTTTTCCAAATCTGATTTTGTTGGTCACGTTCCATGACCCAGAAAGCCCCTCTCTACCTTAGAGCTGTCTTTTAGTTTGGTTTTGTTTTGTTTTCTGTGTGTTTTTAGAAACTGGGATATCAGAGCGTAGCAAAGGTTTGTCATGGAGAACAGGAGTTTTGTTCTGAAGCAGGAAGAGCAGGCTGGTGCATGGGGGTTTGAGGTCTCCAGGCAGGCCTGAGCCCTGGCCCCAGGCAAAGCCAGGCAAAGTTGGCTTTCAGTGTTCCCTGCTCCCCACCTTTTCTCTCTGTCCCTTTGACCAAGAGATGCCTAGTGGAAAGAGCAGGCACCTCTAGGCCAGCCAGACTTGAGTTTGCGTCTAGGCTCTGCCACTTATTCACCAGCTGAGTCCCAGCCTCTCCAACCTCAGTTCCTTCATCTCTGCAGTGGGGAGCGTTTTCCTAACCAGAGAGGTGGTGAGGATTCAGCGGAGTCACAGCCATGACATTCTCCCCTTCCCAGCCCACCCACACCTTCTAAGCCCCGTCCAGTCTCTAGGAAGCTCCCTCCCTCTCCCAGTCATGGCTGAGGGAGTCCAGGGCACTGGCTGGCTGGACCACAGCATGCCTGAGCCTTAAAAAGGGTTTGGGGGGTGGTCTCTTCAGGCCAAGGGGAGAGGGCAGGATGTAGAGTGGCCCTTCCCAAAATGCCCAGTTTATGGCCTATGGAGACCCTATCAGGCAGTCTGCAGGTCACACTGGGGGGCCAATCTTGGTAGCCAAAGGATCAGCTGATCTACTGTGCACACTGACTCTTGGCCTTGGTTCTGTGAGGGTGGAGGATCAGCTGCCCTGGGTCAGGCCTGCCGGGAAGGAGCAGATTCCCCACTGTCCTGCCACGCGCCTCCCCCACCCCGTGCTGGGCTTGTCTACGCCCACTGTTTCACCTTGTGGAAAAGAAGACAGACCAGGGAGGAGTACAGCCTGGGAGAAACTCCAGAATTAGGAAGTATGAAGTTGCAGATTCTAGAACAATCAGCCATATGTGAAGCTTTCTGTGGTCTCTCTCTCACTCTCTCTCTCTCTCTCATCTCTGCCACAAAGACATAAACATAGATGCAACCTCCTAATAACAACAATTTATGAAGAATACAATTTATGAAGCACTTTCATATCTGTTGATGTTCATAATAAACACTTGAAGCAATGATTGTACTCCCTGAAACCCCACAGCTCAAGGGTGATGGAAACTGTATCCTTGGTCTATCCCACAGTCAATTTATGAAGAATACAATTTATGAAGCACTTTCATATCTGTTGATGTTCATAATAAACACTTGAAGCAATGATTATACTCCCTGAAACCCCACAGCTCAAGGGTGATGGAAACTGTATCCTTGGTCTATCCCACAGTTAACTCAAAGTTCCTTATTCTTTCCAGCACACTACCTGCAAGTGGTCATTTAGTGGGTGATAGGTGTACCAATATAATAGGAAAACCAATATAATAAGAATCATAATGAGAACCAAAAAAGTATTGAGAAAACAATGTTTTGAGCAGTCCTAGTACTGTATACTAGGAATTATGCTTATCTTTCTATGTGTTAAATCATTTAATGTTCACAACATCCCATTGAGGTATTTACCGTTATTATCCTCGTTTTAGAGATATGGGACCTAAAACTCAGAGAGGTTGAATAGCTTCCCCCAAAGTCACACAGCAAAAAAAAATGGCTCAGTGAGATTTAAAGCTAAGTGATCTGTTTCTAACATTTGTGCTCTTAACACTTTGCTGCTTCTCTGCTATGGGTGTGGTTCCATTTCCTGCCGTCTTTGAGAAAACCTATCCTGAGTGAATGGCAGGTGCAGCTTGGTGAGCATCCAGGATGAAGAGGAGCGAGACAAAGCCGAGCTCCCCAGGCAGTTGCCCACAGCACCTGGGCAGTGAAATTCCACATGGGGGGTTGCTTGAGCTCTGCTCATAAGAATCCTAAGATTCTCTCATTGAGAATCTTCAGCCCCCGAGTCAAATATTCTTCCTTAACTGCAAGCAACAATACGTTTTTATTTAAGGCAAGAAATTTTCCTTTAAGCATCACCGTACCAGGCTTTGTGCTAATGCCAGCATATCTGTGTAGCAGAGGGAAAAAATAGGTGGCAGTGTGGTAAAGTCTCAATAATTGGAGACAGTGCATAATAAAATGCCAATAGAAGGAGGCTTTTTGAGCTCTGGGCACAGGCTGGTGGCAGGCAGTGGTGTGGCAGGGGCAGGTGGGGGCGACAGGGGGAGGTTCCAGCAGTGATGGAGGGTCCTCTTAGAGGACTGGCCCCTCATAAAGGGTCAAGAGAAGAGTCACACAGTTTTCTTTCTCCTTTCTCTACAGGGCTCTTTCTGGAAGGCATGGTGAGTTGCATAAGATTGTCCTCTGGCACTGGCAGCTGCGGTGGGCTCTAGTGAATTCTGCAGGCACTCAGCTTGCTGCCTGGATGTGTCTGCACCAGCCTGCTGACACAGCCGGGTGGGTAGGGAAGGACAGCTAACTGGTGGGAAGAAGAAAACCAACTATATCTGCACAGTCATCCTCAATGTAATCAGGCCATTGAATTTGCCTGGGTATCTGGATGGGCAGTTTTGCTGTAAGCATGTTGTGGAAGTAAAGGAACAGGTGTATGAACAAACTTGGGACTGACCCCTTTTCCCTCTGTGTCCAGCCCTTCTGGAGTCTGTCTTCTTCCCCTTCCCTCGTTGCAGCTCCTACCTTTCCCATTTCCCAGAACTTGGGTTCATTTATAAAGTCCATGAATATCAGAGATCACTGATCGCTTTTCTGGTAGCTTCAGATTTACTTGTTGGCGTAAGAGTAGGAAAGGTCAGGCCTTGGGGTCACAAGCCCTCCCAGCCCAGCAGGGAGCATGATTTAGCTGTTTTCTATGATTCTGATATTTGCTATGAGTAATGTTTTGAAATATTTCAATCATGCTAAAAACAACTCACATCAGTAGAGCACATCAGAGCTTACAGGGCATGTGCACGAACATTCTTGCCTTTCATCCTCTGACAAGCCTGGGGGAGGCTCATTTTTCAAATGACATTTCATAGAAGAGGAAACCGAGGCACAAAGCATCGAGGGGATGCAGATTATTCAAGAGGAGGAGCCCATGTTCTATCCCAGCTCCCAATCCTCTTATCCATGCCCTCTACCAGGAAATTTGTTTTGGGTGTCCTATTTTTAAAAGGTAGGAGGTGAAATGATTTGATAACATACCTCCACAAAACCTTCAGAAACATTTCAGAACCATGACTAAATCATAAAATGGAATATAAATAGTGAAAAGAAATCTCTAATCCAGATGAAATGACTAATCCAAATCACCCAACAGAGCCCCATCCCCTCTCCAG
>NW_007727122.1:457299-468473 GCF_000696425.1 Galeopterus variegatus | reverse complement strand
TCTCTAATCCAGATGAAATGACTAATCCAAATCACCCAACAGAGCCCCATCCCCTCTCCAGTCCAATAAAGGAGTAACAGGTGTACACATGCATGGACATACAGACACATACCAACACACACACACACACGCACGCAACTGCCCCTAGGGTGAGAGCCAACCCAAACCCAGCCCCGGTTCCAGAGTTCCCAGCACAGTCTGTGCCCCAAAGTATTCCCGTCGGTAGCTGCCCATGCGGCCTTTAAAAGTTCGTGGCTGTGGAGTTCGGGGTGGGCTTCCCCGCCAGGAATCAGCTCTTGTGCTCCACGTTACATTTTTCTTTTTCAGAACGTGACGCCTTCGACACCTTGTTCGACCACGCACCAGACAAACTCAACGTGGTGAAAAAGGTGGGCAAGGGCTGCTGGGAGGGAGGCAAGGAGCGGGTGCAGCCAAGCGCCAGGTGCCCACCTGCAGCTTGCAAGCTCCCTGCCGACACCGGGGTCCTCACTGGCTCTCTGCAAACACAGAGACATCTTCTACCCATCTTCCTCACTGGATGCCTCATCTGGTCCCTGTCTTTCCATCCCCACTGACCCTCGCCTTCCCTGCGCTCAGGCAGATGCACCGAAGAAGGGACTGGAAGGCTGAACCTAGTTGGGCCATTTCATCTCTGGCCCTCTTCCTGATTTCCTTTCCTTTCGGCCCCCACAACCCTGGGCTCAGACACCCCCCTACCATTCTGCCTCTCAGGACCTCCCTGTTCCTTTCCCAGTCCTCCAAGGCCCAGAGCCTGTGGCTCTCCCTGCGGACTCAGGCCCTCTGCAGGAAGAGCACGGGGCTGCTCGTCCTCACTTAGCCGGACCAGTGATCCCAGGCCCGCGCTCGTGGTGTTTTCACCCCAATCCTTGTCCTCACGGGGCAGTCACAGGGTCTGGCACTGGTGGGTCACCTTCTCAGTGCCCGCTTGTGCTTCTCTTTTAGACACTCATCACTTTTGTGAACAAGCATTTGAATAAACTGAACCTGGAGGTCACAGAACTAGAAACCCAGGTGGGTAACAGCCCTGAGCCCCAGGTGGGGGGATGGCCACCATTCCGACTGCCACACCCCACCTCGCCAGGAGGGCTTTCCCCACGGACCCAGGGGGTGAGGGCATGGGAATCTATTCCACTCAGATGGGATGAACTGGATGGAATTTCTTTGCAGATTTTTTCCAACTTTTTATTCTGAAAAATTGCAAAAATGAATACCCATATGCTCTTCACCTAGATACACCAATTGTTAACATTTTTTTTCTCTCTCTCACCCTCTCTTCACCCCTCAATACTTCAGCCTACGTCTCTTAGGAACAAATACATTTTCTTAGATAACTACAGTATGATTATCAGATGCAGGCGAGGTTAACATTGATACATGGATCTATTTAGCTTGAATCATTTGAAATTGCTGATTTTTGACTGTGTCTGACCCACTAAAATGGTGATGTCATATTGTTGGGAAAAACACACTATAGTCAGATTTTGCCGGTTTTCCCAATATCCCCGCATGCTGCATTTACTTGTTGGGTCTGCTTAGTCTCTTTTTAATATAGAACCCCTTGGCCTTTCTTGGCATGACACTGACATTTTTGAAGAGTGCAGGCCAGTAGGTTTATAGAATGTCCCTCAATTTTTCCCCCTCGTGATTAGATTTGGGTTGTGCATTTCCCCCTGAGTAGCACGGGGTTCTTCCCAGCATGTCCCATCAGGAGGCACTTGTGTCTATTAGCCCCATTCCTGGTGACAACTTGGACCACTTGGTTAAAGTGGTTTCCTAAACCAGACATCCCTACTGTAAAGTTCTTTTTCTTCCCTTTATACTTAAAAACTAATCTTTATCAGGGAGATACTTAGAGACTAGGCAGTGTATCCTGTTTCCCAACATCCTTTCGTTCTTGGTGAATTTCTGCAGTGTGGTTTTCTTTCAAGCATGTGGGCACCTCCCTTTTTTTTTTTTCCTGACCGGTAAGGGGATCGCAACCCTCGGCACGGTGTGGCCCACACCACGCTCAGCCAGTGAGTGCACCAGCCATCCCTATATAGGATCCAAACCGCGGCCTCAGCGCTACCAGCGCCACACTCTCCCGAGTGAGCCACGGGGCCGGCCCCTCCCATTATTTTTAAAGGCAATTGCCCGATCTGTTTCTGAGCTCTACCTGAGTGTGTCTAGACTCTGTGGAATGAACTTCATATACTCTTTTGGGAAATAAGGAATGCTCTGGAAAAGTGATATTTCCTCCAGTGGGCTAGAATGGGCTTGGAGTTTCACTTCAGTTTCCAAGGGCAAGGAGCGCTATGAAAGGGAGTCAGCGCCCAGCACTTTGGGTGTCTGTGGGTTGTACCCTCTATTCCCACCAAGTCGGCAGAACCAGCCAGCAGTGGTGGGGAGCAGTCTGGCACTCAGAGCTCTAAGTACCCCTAACCCAGGTCCCCCCGAGTTCACAGATTAGATTCTTTTATTCTCAACTCATTCCAGACACAGCCAGGATGAGGCCCAGCTGCCACCAGGAGGGCCTTGATTTTGACACAGATTCTGGGGTCTGCTCTCTCTTGTCCACCCCTGGTGGCATGGGATGAGTCATGCTCAGGCCCTACTCACCCAAGTTGAAGGCCAATGGATGGAAGCAGGGAGAAACTGCCCCTAGGTCAAGCCCATGCTCGAGGTCTTATGCCCTTTAGGAAGGCTGAGCTTATGCCCAGCAAAGCTCTCTGAGCACAGACTCTGGGCCCAGCCCACAGTCCAGGCAATTCAGTCTAGTTCTTTTAAGTTCTCCAAGGTGATTCCAAGAAATCTGGCCTTTTGCAAACTCCAGCAACTGTTGTTTATGCCCACAAACATTTGGTGGCCCAGCCTCCTTTGAAAGTGTTCTAGAATATCAGATATGCATCTGACCCCTATGAATGGACTGTGCTAAGGCCATGCTCTATACCTGGAACACTTACTTCCAAATCCCACTCATCCCAAGCCCCCCACTGCCTCCACAGGCCTGCCCTGATTGCCCAGCGCAGGCTCATCTCACCCTCCCTTGAGCAAGAGACCTGCAGCCTCTGCACTTAGCCTAGGAGTGTCTTGTCCCTTGGGCCAGGTTCCCCAACCCGTCTGGCTTCAACTGTCTAGGACCAGACTCTAAGCCTCTGGCCATGGCCTGCAGGACATAGTTCTGCCTTGCCAACAAGAGCCAGTAAGGCATGTCCTGATTGCTTTGTTGTTTTCCCAGACAGTAACAGCAATAATTAATATTTATTAAGTGCTGACTATATGCCAGGCGGTTTAGAGGCACTTTACACATATTAACTAGTTTAGTCCTCATGATAACCCTATGAAGTTGATACTATATATATATATGCTGTTATCATCTGCATTTTATAGATGAGGAAAATGAGGCACAGAGAAGTTATGTAGCTTGCCCAAGTCACACAGTCAGTAAGCACCAGAGCTGGGATTTGGACCCAGGAGGCCTGGCTGCAGAACCCATATTCGTTACAGCTACACCTTGCTGCCTCTCAAGCAATAACAAAGTGAGATGTGAGAAAGGAGAATGCACAGGACTGTCTGCTGCTGGAGTTTTTTCTCTGCCTAAAAAGCACAACTTACCCCAGTGGCTTGATGCCACTCGCCTTGGACCTCAGCTTTCCCTCCTCCCTCCGCCCCGCCCTAGCTAACTCCTGCTCATCCCTCAGACCCTCCAGAAGACTTCTCGGGTGCCTGCCAGGAGTGGGTGACCTTTCTCAATCTGACTCAGAGCGGCTGTTGTGCTGCCTCCACATCAGTCTCCCCACGTGACTGTGAGCTCCTCAAGGACAGGAGCCTCGGCTGGCCCAACTCTGGTCCCTCACGCCCAGATCAGGAGTTGGTGCACAGTCTATGCTCAATAAATGCTGGATCAACTGAGATGTGGACTGTGTGGCTGCTGTGTTGGGCCAGCCAGACTGGAGAAGGCCTGCTGCAAAGCAGACCTGCCGCCTCGGGCCACTGCCGCTCACCACCACCAGGGCCTTGGGAGGCAGCCTGTGGGTGGGATGACATAGATGCTGATGAGGCCCCTGGATGGGGCTTGGCTAGGAGGTTCAGGGGCCAGTGGCTTCACCTGGCTGTCTCTCTCCAGTTCGCAGATGGAGTGTACCTGGTGCTGCTCATGGGGCTCCTGGAGGGATACTTTGTGCCCCTGCACAGCTTCTTCCTGACCCCAGACAGCTTTGAACAGAAGGTAAGGGGAAAGGACATCAAGAGATGCCCTAGCCCACATCACCTGACTCATCTGCCCACACCTGCACTGGGGATAATCCAGGAAAAAGGCAGAGGCCTCCCCTCTGCTCAGGGTCTTCAGTGGTTGGCAGGGGGGCCCTTCTGATGAGCAGCTGAGCTGGGAAGGAGCTACCTGCAGATCACTTGAGTGTCCTAAACAGTCCTTTCCTTCCCTTGCAGCCTGGCTCTGGTCCCTAGTCATGTGCTTCTGCCACTGCCACAGCCCACTCTCATCTCTCCCCAGAGGTGACGGGGAAGGTGCTATGAGGCTGGTCAGACCTGAAGCCCACACCCAGCCATGTTCTGGTGGCCCCTCTTAGGCTGCCCTCATCCTGCTTCCTATCCCAGAGGCATTTGGTCCAGAGCAGAAACCCTCTCTGCCTCTTGGACATGCCTTGCCATCTGAGCCTCACAAATGTGTGCACTGACGTCCCCGTGTTTGAAGTCCTGGCAGTTGGCACAGAAACATGGTGTGACAGGAAGAGGACTTTGAATTCCCCAGAATCACTCCTCCAACAGTAGGCTGGGATCGGCAAGCCCATCCTCCACATGGCCTGCCCATCATGGTAGCCATGGTGCTCCTTCACTTTCCAGGGGCAGGTCCCGGGGCCCCCAGGGGTCTAGGAATGAGTGTGCAATGACATATGCACTGCGTCTCTCTTGCCAGGTCTTGAACGTCTCCTTTGCCTTTGAGCTCATGCAAGACGGAGGATTGGAAAAGCCAAAACCACGACCAGAAGGTACTTTGCTTATCTCTAGGTTTGTGACAACAGAGTGAGACTTTCTCCCTGTACACGAGTGTTCGGGGCACAGGGAAAGGCTCAGATTTTGTAGCAGAGGGAAGAGTTTTCTTTTCTATAACTGTTTTTGCTGTTTGCCAGGGAAGGTGGGACTGGGTGCAGCTGCTCAGTCCTGGAGACCCTTTGTGAGCTGCAAAGCACACAGCCAGGTGGAAGGAAAAGAATTTGAAATCCCATGCAGGAGATCACAGGGACCAGGGTCTGAGCAGAGGAGCTCCTGCAGGACCTGCCCTGTGCCCAATTTCCAGGTTCCTCTATTCCTGAAGGCATCTAACCTGCCAAAGAGCTATGTCCCACCAGGCGGTGTGAAGGTGCAGCACAGACAGCTCTGCGCTGAGCTTAATTGTCTCACCGGTCCTGACACCTGGGGAGCTCCAGCTGCTCCGCCTGTGCCTGAGGTCAGGGCTTGATGAGGCTTGATTTGTGGGTTGTAAATATAAGACTAGGGAGCAAAATGCTCCAGCAGCCCTCACATGCTAGTGCTCAGAGCCAGTGTGTGTGCACTTGTGAGCACAGGAGGCACGGCTGCCACTTACCGACTGAACTATTCCCATTTACCAGTGCTGTTGCATTGACGTTGTTGCCACTAATTTCTGCTTTTGTGGAATTGGGACACTGAGAATGCCATTCATGGGCCCTTTTGCTTGCACTTTCCTAGTCGTTGAAAGGCATGGGGACAAGTGGGGATCATGTACTTTCATGCCCCACTGCTGCCTCTGCACTGAGCTCCTCCACCCAAACCTCCACACACAGGGGGTCACACACTGGTCTAATGACCCTGAGACCCTGTAGATCATGATATACCAAGACAGGTGAAACCATCCTGGCCTCAGGGCACTTGCAGTCAACCAGGGAAGAGAAAAGATGTCCCTAGTCACTAAAATACAACAGTCATGATAACTGCAATTGTAGAAGTAAAATTAAGAGGCCATGAAGATTGAGGTGACAACACCTGTGTCTGGGGTGAGGAACAGTTTGAGGGAGATGGTGACAGTTGGGCTGAACCATAAGGATCATGTAAGGTGTTGGTGTGTGGAGATTAGGATGGAGGGGAGAGCATCCCAGACAGAAGGACAGCCTGAGCAAAAGTCCCACCTGGGGAATGCGGACCCTGTCTCATGACTCATTCCAAACCTCAGTAACTAACAGGTCTAGCCAACAAAGGCCAATCCTTATTCTCATTTATTACCACATTGTCCTAAGCCCCTGGTCACCTCTAGGGTAGGACCTCTAGCAGGCTGGTGTCCCCTGGGGCTCTCTCCCTGGCAAGGCCACTCTAGCCATCCTACTGCCATCGGGAATGGACTCAGCGCCCTGTGGTCAGATGATGAGCAGCTGCCCCTGGGTAGGAGAAAGACCATGGGAGAGTTCTGGCCATTGCTTCTACTTCCATTTTCTTGAACTGCTTCATATGAAACTTCCTGGTTACAGACTGGAAGTACTTCTGATTTTTTACTTTTCAGGCATTTATTTCCCTCAGGATGGATCATTTTCCCAATATCAATCAATCTATAGAGAAGCATATAGATGACAGTTCTTGTGCAATTATTGAGCTGCTTAATACGAAACTTCCTGACCAATGTGAATGGAAAAACACATCTGTTTTATTTTGTTGTTACACTGGGCATCACGCCCGTGCTGAAAATTTCCAGTGCATAAAGGAGAATTGAAATGGTATTCTGGGAACTTGTACTTTGTGAGAAGTGTATCCCAGCCTTCCTTCTGTTTTCTGTGCTTCTGCCTGGAAAGTGAGATTCAGTAGTAAATGCTGCAGACTTTACAAAAGGTGACAATATGGGTAATTCTCTGAGGGTTTTTCAAAATCAAATAGGCTGTGGTGGAGGTATTTTTCATGGCAAAATGTTTTTAAGGTTAGGAAAATGCATTCTCTGCCATGTGGCTTGACACCCAAAGCTCTGTTGTACCTTGACATTCCCTGGAAACTTTGGGTTTGCATCTCAGATGACTTTTGCTCTCCAGGCTTCATAACCTTTTAGTATCCCAACTAGTTTGAGCCAAGGGTTAGCATCAAGTTCATGACCTATGTATGCATCAGTTGAAATATTGGCATGAAGATGGTGGCTTTTTTTCCAGGACAACACACCACATATCTTCAAATGCTCCTGCCTACCCTGTTATCACCATTCCAGTAGACTCATCATCAAATATGGATAAGACCCCAGCATAACAGGCAGGTGGGGACTCAGAAGAAACCTAGTGCTAGGCAAGATTGGAGTCTGTAGACAGCGAGCTGGCTGGTGGAATATCTAAAATATAAGGAGTCTAATAGCCAGGATCAGATTACGGCAAGCAATGTTGGAAAAGCAGGCAGGTGACGGCAGCTTAGTTCCAGGTGACCAATTCACTTGAGGAAGGATTTGGTCAGTGGCTGGTAATATGGAAAGTGTTCAGCTCCCCTTCCCCATTCCTCTAGGAGATAGTTTACAGAAGCCAACAGTGGCAAATATTAAAACTCTGATAATAAGCAAGTGTTAGCAAGGATGTGGAGCAACAGAAACTACTGGTGTGAACATAATTTGATACAACCATCCCTCCCCCAAATGTCTACATCCTAATTCTCAGGACCTGTACACATGTTACCTTACATGGGAAAAGGGACTTTGCAGGACTACTGGTGTGAACATAATTTGATACAACCATCCCTCCCCCAAATGTCTACATCCTAATTCGCAGGACCTGTACACATGTTACCTTACATGGGAAAAGGGACTTTGCAGGTGTGGTTAAATTAAGGATCTTGAGATAGATTATCCTGGATTATCATGTAGTGATAGCGTAATCACAAGGGTCTTTACAAGTGGAAGAGGGAGATGAGAGTGGCAGGGTGACATAGCGTGAGAAAGGCTCACCAGCCAGTGCTGGCTTTGAAGGTGAAAGAGGGCTGGGAGCAAAGAACGCAGGCAGCCGCAGGAGCTGCGGAAAGCAAGAGAAGGAATTCTGTGCTAGAGCCTCCAGAAGGCGTGCAGCCAGGCCAGCACCTCGATTTTAGTCTGGTGAGAACGACTTTGGACTGTTGACCTCTAGAACTGTGAGATAATAAATTTGCATTGTCACAGCAGTAGTAGGAAGCTGGTGCACCTGTGACCCAGCAATTCCACTCATGGTTATGCATGTCCATGTACCAGGAGACTAGTCCAAGAAATGCCCATGATAGCCTGCACTGGAGTGTGTGTCCTGTAGACCAGCTAAGCAAATCGGAGTATATTTACATCATGGATTACCACACGACAGTACAGCCTGAACTGAGAAGTCAGGGGAGTTCCTGCAGCACGAAGAAGTCAGGGACTATTCTCTGCAGAAAATCAAGAATAAAGCTGGACAAAATGATCAAAACAACCATTTCGAGGCACTAAAAATCTACCCAAGGTAGACGACAAATTGAGAAGCATCTATTCTTGCAAAACTATAGAATTATAGCATTATTGTTGGCTAATTATAGTTAGACCTCAATGAGACTGTTAAAAAATGCAGAGCTCATGCAATAATATAGATGAATCCTAGAAACATAATTGAGTTTTTTTAAAAAAGCAAATCACAAAAGAATACATGTAGTATGATCCCATTTATATGAAGTATAAAAAGAGGCAAAATTAATATCTGTTGTTTAAGGGTGCATGTGCTGATGGAGAACTGTTAGGAAAAGCGAGGAAGCAATCACCATGAAAGTCAGGACAGTGGTTATCCTGGAGGGGTGAGGGAAGGATGTGACCAGGAGAGTGGAGGGGGAGGGGGCACTTCTAGGGTACTGACACGGATTTATTTTTGACATGGGTAGTGGTCACATAAGATTCTCTTCCATGTATTTAAAACATATATGTTGCCTGTACTTCCTGGATGTTTTTCATTTTTAAAAAATTTTAAATATTTAAAGAAAAAGAACAAGCTCAGGACATAGGGTAGCAGGTCACTACCAAAATGACCCATCTCGAAAGCATGGACCCTGTCCCAGTGGGAGCAGACAGGGAAGCAAGGCAGAAACTGAGGATGAGATGGACCCACTGGGGGTGGCTTGGGGGCTGGGCTGAGATGGGCATCTACTGCCAGACTCACCCATGTAGCCGGCCTATAGCAGCCCAGTTTACCCCAGCCCCCACCAGTTGGTGGCAGTGAGCCACCAAGGGTCCTCTCACCTTGGTCAAGGGACTTAGGGACCCAGAGGGGAAGCATCAGACAAGGGGCCTCAGCAGCTGCCTCAGGATAAGGGAAATTGGGGTGTCACAAATGGGCCCACGGAGGCCTGTCCCTTCATGTAAAGACTAGGTCTCTGTGAAGAGAGCTCCCCCTCCTTCCTTTGACTTCTGCATCATTTAGAGAACCACAAACTCCTCGTGGATGGTCCTTTAATGGATGGAAAGAGTCACTAATGCCGCTCAGTGAGAAGAGCAAACAATAAACCCTTCCCCTGGCCAGAGTCTCTTTCTTCCTAGAGTCTCCTGGGATCTGATTTGTCCCTTCCTTGGCCCCCACCTGCCAGCCAGCCTCTGCTCTGGTGACCTCTAACCAGGAGCTCCACAGTCCTGTCTGCTCCCAGAGCGGGGCCCTGGGCCAGCACACACAGGTGGTCAGAGCAGCGCTAGTTGCTAACTGCACAATTTATTAGGCCAGGGCTTTAAAAAGGCTCTGTTTGTATAACATGGAGTCACACTACCTTCCTGGGAGTCCACAGCCCCTCTCCTGGCCGAGGGAGCCCAGTCACCCACTGGCCTGCTAGTCTGCCCTGAACTATCTGAGTGGCCAGCCGTTGGCCTCCTTGATAAGAACAGATGCTAAGTAGTGTCTCTGACTGTAGTCTCCCCTCTTCGCCCGGCCCACCTAGTGATGATGGTGGTGGTGAAGAAGCAACTCAGATTTCCCAAGCAGCAGGGCTTAGTCTATGTGAATGATGCCCCCTGGAGTTGTGCTGTGTACAGACTGCCCAGCCGTACAGAGCAGTTCTGCTAATGGGCAAAGATGGGAAAATGGGAAGGAAACTACCATTTAGGGGGCCCTTAATGTGTACTAGGTGTTTTTCATAAAGGTATTGCCCAATTTTACCAGTAAGAAAACTGATTGAAGAAGTTAAATGACTACCAGGGTCATGCAGCTGTAGTGGAGACGGGCTTTAAACCTTAGCGGCCGTTAAAATTAAATAGAACAGTTGATCTGAAACATTCTCCTATATTGGACATTTTCTTTCTCTAGCAACCTCAGAATTCACCTGTATTTAAAAGGGGAAAACAGATCCTCCTGCCTCCATCTGTATCTGTCCTTCCTCAGGCCCCTAACTCTTCCCTGTGACTCACGCCCACTGCCTCCACTTCTTATCTGCCCCTTCTGTTAACTCTTTACCTCCACCTGCTCACCACCTCGCTCTTGCCCAGGCCACCTGCTGGGGCCATGTCCCCTGGGAACTCCTTCTAGTCCTTCACCTTGTCACCATCTTGGGAACATGTGACCCTGTTGTCCACCCCCTCTTCTTGGAATTTTCTTCCTTGGTTCCCAGGACACTGAACAAACATTGGTTCGTGTATCTGTTAATATTATTGGAGCGTCTGTGCAAGCCAGGGACCCACGTCACAACAAAATAAGATGGACTCTGTGCTGAAGGTGCTTGTGGTCCAGGGCAGGGGCAGATGCTAATCATAGCACACAAATCACTGATTTAGAACTGGGAGCTTTGAGAACATAAAACAGGGCACCTTCGCCCCGGCCAGTGTCAGGAAGGCTTCCCTGAGGAGGTCGTGCTTGGAGTTGAGGTCTACGGGAGGATCAGGAGCCAGCTACTTGGGAAGAGTAATCTAGATATTGCAACAGCATGGGCAGAGGCCAAGAGCAGCCCATGGGGAGGCAGTGAAAGGCAGCCGGTGTGACTGTGGTGCACAGTGAATGGGGTGGTGGGGGACAGCATGGCATGAAGTGAGACTGGAAAAGTAGGCCTGGTCAGATCATGAGAGAGCCCAGAGGCCATAGGATGCCACCTGGCCAAAGGAAGTTGATTCAGGGTAGGACTCCTGGGCCGGCCCGGTGGCGCACTGCTATAGTGCGTCGCTTGGGAAGCGCGGCAGAGCTCCCGCCGAGGGTTCGGATCCCACATACAGACTGGTTCCC
>NW_007727122.1:441724-456849 GCF_000696425.1 Galeopterus variegatus | reverse complement strand
TACGGGCGCGACACTGAGGGTTGCGGTCCGTTGCCGGACACGAAAAAAGACAAAAAGGAAACAAAAAAAAATCTCTGGGCAGGGTAGGACTCCTGTCTCAGCATAAGCAGGGCAAGGTGGCAAGGTAGCAGGGCTCAGCCATGGGCCAGGGCCCCAAGTGTTGGCTCAGGTATGTGAATGAACCAACACAGGAGCAGAAAGGGAAGCTGTGAGCTCCAGGCCTATCAGGTGGTCCCTGGAAGCCCCTAGTCTATGAAAAAGAGCTTGGCACAGAGTCCGGACCCAGCTGGGGCGCAGCAGAGTTGGTCTTCAACCAGGATATGGCCTGGGAGGGAACAGGCAAGAAAGGGGAATGGGGTGGGGGGAAACTATGGAGGTTCCCCAGCCCTGAGCCCTGGGCTTGTGGCCTAGTAAGTGTTCATCTTTGCAATGACTAGAGCCTGGGGCCTGAGCATGCCTGGCTGTGGCAGCCCCAGCTGCAAGAGTCTCTGGGCTAAGACTGGGTAACCACAGCCCAGCCTGTCAGATCCCCTGGTCTCCACTCTGCCTGGTCTTGAAGGAACACTGTTCCTAATGACCAGGACGTTGCTAGAGTCCTGACTTCTCCCCCAATCCTTTCTCTCCCAATGTCTCAGTGAGATCTCTCCCACCTTTGAATCCCAGTGCATTTTTATTATCTTTTCTTACATTACCCACCTCATCTCCTGCATAGTTACATTTTGTAAAATAATTTCTATTTTGAAAATTATCACATATATAGAAAAGTGCATACAGCATACATGTACAGGTGGGCAGAATATCAAGCAAGCCACCAGGTAACCACCACCCGGGTCGAGAAAGAGTAATGCCAGCTCCTAAGAGCTCCCTCCAACTTGCCCTGCGCTCTTTCTGCCTCTTTTCCTTAAAGGTAACCACTATCCCAACTTGTATAGTCGCGAGGGTTTTGCCTTTTTCGGGGTGGGGGGAGCTTTTTCTTATTTTATTACCTACATATGCACTCCTAAATAGTAGATGGAGTTCCTTTTTTATTTATGTTTAGTCCTTCAAAGGCTGGCTCTCTCATGGAGTGAGTGCAGAGGGATGAGGGCAGAGAGGGGAGCTCGACGGGGGGAGGAGGAGGAGGGGGCCAGCACAGGGTGGGAGGGACAGCCGGAGCAGGTGGTGACCAGGAAGCAGAGGGCGGGGGCTGGGGGAGCTAAACCAAGTGCGTCAGTTAAGTCATCCAAGCTCCATAACTGGAAATTGAAGACCTGTCAGGATCCAGCCCCCACACACCAACCTCTCCAGCCCTACTTATCTATTTGAAATTCTCCAGAATAGCTAGGTTTATTAAGACACAATAAAGCCCCCAACCTGGAGTTCCTTGCCCACTTCTTTACCTGGCAGGCTGCTATTGCTTTATGCCTTCATTCAGGTATCACCTTCCCTCCAAGAAGGAAAGAAGGAAAGAAATGTCGCATAGAAGCCCAGGAACACATGGTGGAACCCTCCTGAAAACACATTTCAACTCCCAGCTTAAAAAAACTCCCAGTTAGTGCCTCAAACCCTTCTGCCTTGCTCTGTTCTGAAGCTGTCTGTCCCCTGATGACACATTTTGAGTACTCCTGCCAGGCCCCTTCCCTGCCAGGTGGGCTCCTGTGCCCTTCTGAGGCCCTCCCTTGTTAAGGAGGGGCAGCCTGAGTCCTAACTCACCCCCTTATCCTCACTGTAGCCCCTCTTCTCTCCATGCATGGTTGGCTGTGGTGGAGGCTGTAGGCAGAGAAAGGAGGGTCCCACGGACAGGTGAGACTCAGGGAACAGAGTCAGGGCCAGTGCCCCTCGCATTGTGGAGATGCCATTTCTAGGGAAAATCCCGTATGCTCTGGGGTCTGCTATATTTTAGTGAGAGGTGAGACCCTGTGCCCCAGCACCTCTCCCCTCGCTGCCTCCCCCACCTCCCCACCACCCTTCCTTCAACACCCACCTGCCCCTGGTTGCCATGAGTCAACCCAGGACCATGCTGGGCACATGGGGATAAGTGGTGTATGGAAGGGGACAGTGGATGCCATCGTTGGAACACATGGCCCCACTGAAGCAACTGGTGTTTTGTTTTCTTTGCAGACATTGTCAACTGTGACCTAAAATCCACACTGCGAGTGCTATACAACCTCTTCACCAAGTACCGGAATGTGGAGTGAGGGGCCACCCTGGGTCCCCACTGCCCAGAAGTTTCTGCTTTGGGCAGACAGGACGGACCATCCTCCAAACCATCTTAACCTGCTTATTTCTGTCTCTTGCTCTGTGCTGTCCCACAGGTCCAGCCACAACCCGGAGATAGTGGGAACTGAAATTAGGAAGGAAGTGACCAATAACTCAGTGGGCTGACCCATACCTCCCAGGCCCTGGGACCAACCAGCAATGACCTGGGAAGGTTGTCCCCATCCTGGCGTCTGGTCCAGATTCCCCACAGTGTGGCTTGGGATCCAGCTTAGTCAAAAGAGTCCCCAGGAGATGAAAATGAAGATCCTAGTGACCACTTAATGTCACAGTAAACTGTGCTGGCACCACCCTAAGGGCTCTGATATACTCAAGCCCACTAATCCTCATGACTCCCATTGAAGGAGGCGTTATAATCCCCTTTTACAGATGAGGAAATTGAGGCTCAGAGGTTAAGTGACTTGCCAGAAATTGGCATCTGGCCTTTCTCTTTGAACAACATATTAGCCGATTACATCACCTTCTCTTCGCTTTCTGAAGTTGTGCATGTGTATATGCGCATGCACACACAGGTACACGTGTACGTCTGAGTCAAAGACAGGAACCTACTGACCTCACTGCTAGGGCAGGCTACACCAGGGCTTAGTGATTCATTCTGAAATTGGCAAATCGAATTTAACCCAATTAATAGTGTGTGTGTGGCAGGAGTCATGTCCCTCAAATCCTTTGCACAAATGAAAATTACTCATAATTCCTTCAGATTTATAATAACCTCGAACTCTGGTTTCAGGGCGACATTTGGGAAGGATTCTGTTTAGAATTAATGGAGAGGCACATTTTGCAGCCTTTTTGCTTGATTGCATGTAATGGAAATGCCCTATATTTCCTGCAAAATAAGTACTCAATTCATTATCATTAGGCAAATGTACAATATACTCAGGCAGTGCAGAGAGCTGGGCACAGGTCCCTATGAACATCATTTGGGAAGTAGTACTCTTCAGCAGGGACCCTTGAACTTTAAAGAAAGGAACTCCTTTTTGCCTTCTAATTGATCATTTAGACCATTCTGGCTAAGTCTACCCACATGCAATTAGCAGCTAATTCAGGCGAGGAAAAATGTAAGTCATTTAGACCAAAGCCGAGCAGTTTCCTTGTGTGGGTTACTGAAGAGCTTGTGGTTACTTGTATCTCCTCTAATGTGAACGAACTTTGAAATGCAGACCTCTAGTTGTGCCAGGCTGCCAGGTCCTGGAGGAATAGGAAAGGAGCTGATGGAGGTGGGCAGTGACTAAGGGGACGAGAAGCATGGGGGAACTATTTGCACATTACCATATAGGAGCATACCTTCAGAGACAGTGGTGGGGCTGTGGTACTTAACACTTGTACCCTGAAATTGACCAAGGCCTTGGGATCGTTTTTGCTGACATTATATCTTCCTTATGGAATTTTCACAAATGTTAGATAGATACCAGCCTGTATGCCTTTTTCCAGAAGTCTGTGACTACCTTGACTCTACTTTAGGCCCACTGCACAAAACCCACCTCTGGTTTGAGGAATTCATGTTGATCCGTACCACACCACCCAAAGTTAGGCCTCCCATACTGTCTAAAACATTCCTTTCAGCCTTTTCATCATTTCTTACTATACGCTGCACAAAACCCACCTCTGGTTTGAGGAATTCATGTTGATCCGTACCACACCACCCAAAGTCAGGCCTCCCATACTGTCTAAAACATTCCTTTCAGCCTTTTCATCATTTCTTACTATACGGTCTGTCTGCAGTAACTCAGAACCCTAAGATTTAGACATACTACATAATTCTTTGGGTATTTTGCTCTAAGAAAGAATAGTGAACATTTTAAGATATAAAAGCAGTCTACTGTCTTGTGTCAATTGATGTGAAAGAATACAATTCTTTTTTATGTAATTAGTGAAATATTTTTCACTAGGAAACACTAAATAGTGTCATGTTTCTGTTGCTTTCTTTTAAATTCCTGGTAGCAAATCAAGATAAATAATTGCTTTGTCTCTGAATGATACTAAAGCGGGATGAAATAAGAGAGATGCATTCATGTAAACATGCTTTGCTGTACAAATTTTGTCTTTTTATTTCTTTTCTTTCCCATGTATTGAACCTGCAAATGTGCAAGTGCCCTTATTAGGAGCACTCCTTTGTACATTTTACATATACATAGTATGAAAACACATCAGACGGAACACTTGAAAAGTTTTAAATAGGTCTGATTATCAGAAAATTGTGTTTCAGGATTGAGGTCTTTGCCTCAGCCCAGAATTCCAGGGCCTGGGCCTGCTTTTATTACCCTGTCTTATCCAAGTGTCTTCCTTTAGATTCTGGAATCTCCTACTTAATACTGACCATGGTTTTGAAGGGAGGAAGAGGCATCAGAACAATAAATAAATCAAACTTAGCCCTTATATCTTTTTTAAAAGAAAACAAGAATCAAGTCTCTGTAGGCTCACTGGCTATTTTCTTCTCTTTTCTCTTTTCTAAATTTAAAAATTTATTTTTAATAGTTAATAGATCAATGGTGCAAAATTCAAAAAGCATGAATGGGTAGCTACTGAAAAATCTAAGTCACATATGAGCACAGAGTTAACATTTCCAAAGTCTGCAAGAAGGTTTCTTTATTAGCATATCATCAGTGATGCCTTGAATTGGTTGTGATTTCCAATTGCTGCTCTTGGTACTTTTTCATTATAAATAACTGTTAGCTTCGCTTTATCATTATCAGTTTATTTTGTTGTGAGTTGCCTTGTTAACCTTACTGAGTATACTAATGCTTATTTGCATCAGCAGTGTTCTGGGACTGTAATTTTCCAATAAGTAGACTCTAAGACATGTACACTGTGGTTCAAATATGAATCATCCATATGCCAGTGCTAGAGCAAATGTATACATAATCCACTCCCCTCAAATTATCAATAATTTATTTTTCCACTCAAAATGAAACTAGATGGAGTCAGTAAGTCAAGCAGTTTTGCCCTAAGTGGGGTCCCATCAAAAATAATTTGAGATATACTGTCTTTAATACAGCTCTGCCTCAGGAATCCTACCTATATAGTACATCCTAGATATGCAAGAGGAATATGTCCTGAAAACTCACTAATTCCAGCATTGCATGTAATTTCCCCCATAAGATTTGCTTAGGTCTGTTGGAAAATTAAAGAGAATTGCTTAGATACTGAAAACAAGAGGACTGCATCGTGATTCAGTGCTGGGTAATAGGTGGACTCACTCACAAGGAACCTGTCTCCACACCCCAGCTTCCCAAAATACTTGCAGATTCAGGTCTCAGCAAATGACAAGTTAGCATGAGTGGTCCACAGTCATAACTACAGAGGTTATACCTGCAAACACCAAGTTTCTTCTGCTTTTCCCTCTCTTCTTGTGAAAGATATAAGTGCAGGCTAGTTCCAAAATTTGGTTATGCTCCCTGCTTTACTACAGTGGTGATTGCACATATACGCATCTGTGTTCACGTGCTCATGACGACAGCTACACAACCATGACGGTGCTCCACGCAGCATGAGCAGTCCTCAAACCAAGCCTGATGATCTGGAGGATGTCAGGCTTCCCAGGAAGGAAGCCCCAGTGAAGCATCTCTTAAAGTACACTCTGCAAGATATTGATAGATGTTAGGTGGACAAAAAGGTCACATTCAAATAAGTTTGGCAGGGCCGGCCCGTGGCTCCCTCGGGAGAGTGTGGTGCTGATAACACCAAAGCCCCGGGTTCGGATCCCATGTAGGGATGGCCGGTTCGCTCACTGGCTGAGCGTGGTGCTGACACCAAGTCAAGGGTTAAGATCCCCTTACCGGTCATCTTTTAGAAAAAAAAATAATAATAATAAGTTTGGGAAATTTGAGGCTAAGAAAATGAAACTAGCTTACTTAGGCTTTGGTTTTGTTTTTGTTTCGTTTTTGTTTTCTTACTGGAGCCCAACTCACAGTCTCCTACATTAATGAATATTATGACTCTCCAAAGACAGAATACACTGGGTCCCCACCTTGTTTGACCACAGGACTTATTTGCTCCCTGAGAAATTTCCAGGATGAGTACTCTGTGGAACTCGTCCATTCATTTAGCCATTCAGCCATGTATTCAGCAAGGTGTGTTGAGTACATCCACTGGTGAGTGAGAGCTTACAGTCTAGTGGGGGAGACACGAAAAATCATCACTGATCAATGTTAGTTACGAATTGTGATAACCAGTATGGAGAAGTACTAAAAACCATGGAAGAGGACTAATTTAGATTTTGAAGTCAAGAGGGGTCTCTGGCAAAGTGACGTTTTAAGTTAACACCTGAATCACAGCTACTCAAGCAAATAGCCCACAACTCAAGGGCACAGCATGGATGAGGATCTTGAGACAGAAGACTCGTTTCCCTGAAGGAACTGGCTGAAAGCCAGGGTGGCCAGAGTCCAGAGAGTGAGGGGGAAGAAGAGGTATCAGATCACAGGTGTCAGAGGAGTGCAGATTTTTATCATAAAACTATTAAAACTTCGGGGAGAGCTGTGTCGTCCACGTGGAGGTCTGGGACTGCTCTTCTCCTCTGCAAACCATGGTCATGGCTGGAGATCAAAGGGGACCGGGGAGGTCAAGCTTTGCCCACCACCCCACCCCAGTCTGGTCTCAACAACTGCTGAGAGGGCAGGAGCTCCTAGCCCATGCCAGCCTCTCCACATTTCATCCTCTGAGAAGAGTGAAGGGAACCAGCCAGATGGGATGAGCTGCATATGTGATGTACAGAGGCGATGACCAGTCCAGGAAGGTGACTCCGGGGGACCAGGGCTTCAGCCTTCTCACCACGGAGGACTCCTGCTTTATCCCCGTGTGGATGCTGTGGGGCGAGTGGGGAGTGCTGCCACCCAGGCTGTGGGCAGGACAAGGTATAAGCCTCCTGGGTATGGAAAAATCATTTCATTTTCCAAATTCATATTAACCAGCATGAACTATAATAGCTGTAACGCCTCCCACATTATACAAAGCCAACCAGAGGGGTTACTAACGCTTCAGAGTCTTGTGAAACATCTTTCACAGGAAGGTATATTATTTTCACTGGCGGATTTGAAATATCAGAAATATCTTCAGAAATCCCCACTTGAGAGCTCCTTGGTTGGACCCCAGGCCAGTGGGTGCCTGCCCCAGTATGATGCTTGTCCTGGGCACTCCCTGGCCTGACAGGTCTGTGTTCTTGCCTCCACTTTCCTGAAACTTCTGCACACATGTGGGTACTGGCTTTGATGCTGGCATTTGAAAGGGCACTTAGAAAATTCTGAGAAGCGCCAATGATTAAGATAAATGATGTTTTATCAGTGAAACTGACTTTTCATTTCTTTTTATCGATTTTCATGTTTTCACATCTTCAGATGCTATTTGTTAGCCCAGGGCAGCATTCCAAGACACACAAACGTCATTAAGGCAACCGCTTTAAAGAGTGTGATGTTTTATTGAGGTGGACAGGACAATAGATAAATATTTAATCTGTTACACGTTTGCTTTGTATGGGAGCCAGGGTTGGGGCTGCACAACTCTCTGGCTGTTCTGTGTCTTCCTGGAAACCCTGACAATGGCCTCACCACCTGCCTGTAGAAACACAGTGCCTGCCCTTGGCAAATATTTGTAGGTGCTTCTGAAAAGCAGCTCCTGGAAGCCTTTCCTCACTCAGGCTCCAGAGGTTACCACATCTTTCCTTATTTGTTAGGATATTAGAGAATATAAACTCTCACTGAACTGGGGACATTTGGCTTACAATAATGGACAATAAGTGACCAGTAAGCATGCACTAAGCCAGGTCACTGGAGGCCATGAGCTCCTCTCCTCTGTTGAGCTCTCTGATGGTTGCAGTGGCTGCATTTTCTGTGCCTTGCCTGAGCCTGGACTTTCTGCATCATTGGTTTTCCCAGCTAATTCCCAGAATGTCCTACCATCCCACATTGGAACTGCTTGTTGTCCAGACCCAAGACCAAGGCTGTCTTTGGTCATGACAGTGGTGATCAAGTTCCCTACCAATGGCTGTAATCAGGGGTCTGTCAGAATGCTTTAGTTTATAAAACTAGGCCATCCACATGTCTTCATTTACAGATTAAATGGCTTTCTGAGTTACATGCTTTTGGTGCAATTGTCAGTAAGAGACAGAGTGTTCTCTCCTGTTCTTTTCATGATGATTACAATCCCTACATGAAGTGTTCTTGCCCACGGCAACATTGATGAAATGGGATTCCAGACACCATGGGACAAGGTGAATTCTGGTCAACGCCCTGGGCTGGGCCACAATCAGAATGCCCATGGTCAAGTCACGCAATTGAGTCAGGGAATATCTGTGAGATGGTTGTTCTGTGTTCAGTCCCATTCTATGCACAAAATGGATCAGAAAGTGTAGGATCCTTTTCCAAATGACTCTTCCATCCTAGTGGGGATGACAGATGCAGCTCATCTGAAATAATTCAGTGGCACGATGAGATCGCACCAGATACCTTTGAGGGTCTCTAGTTAGATTCTCCCAGAAAATACCCCAGCCCCAGCTGCCATGTAGTCTTTAGGAGCATCTCTCTCCAGGATCAGCAACTTCACGTTGCATAGTTTTGTTGCTACAAAAAAACCACACAACTCACCCTAAAGCCAAATGGAAATTTAGGGTCATTTTTCTAAAGTCTTACTTGTTGCTGGGAAATCACTGTCTTGATGCCACAGATTCAAAACAGCCAGCAAGGACCCACACTCCAGCCTGGGCTCTGCTGCTAGCTGCTTTAACTCTGTGCTCACACTCAGAGCTTCCTTGCCTCTCTGAATTCACCCTTTGGTCACCCCCTCTGGTAATAATCTCCACTCTTGTTCCCCAGCATGGACTTGCTGCAGGAAATGAGAATGGACATGGACCGGCTGACTACTTAATCATCCTGCAATTGCCATTGCTGCTCCCTGGCTTGTGAGTGTCCTCTCCCATTCTCACGGATGGCCTTCCTCTCCCTAAACACCTATACCCTGCCCTCTCCCCACGCCCCCTCCCACCTTCTCCCCCCTTAGGACTTCACCTCTTCCTTCACCAAGAAAATCAAAGCTGTTTGCTTCATGCTCTTTCCTCAGCATCCCAACATCTCTTCTCACTGCCTCTCTTCACTTCTCTGCCTCAGTTCCAAGGCTGCCCCTTCCTCCACCTGCCTTCTCCAGGATGAACTCCCCCTTCCACCAGCATCTTGACGTTCACTCCAAATACATGCAGATTTCTAGGTCTCCCCACAGTTCCATCTTCTGCCCTGTTTCACTTTTTCCTTAAGACTCTCCTGGATATATACACATGCATGTTAGTTCCATTTCTTCCCTTTATCCTTTCTTTTATGAACCCCTAAAGTCTGCCTCTAGTTTCCCCAAAGCTGACATTGCTCTTGGGGTGGTCAGCTCTGAATCCACTGGGCTGGCCTTGGCCCACGTTGCCCTGGCTCTGCAGCATCTGGCCTTGCTGGATGGACATCTCCTTCCTCCAGAGACAATACATTCATCTGCTTCTCTCCCACCCTGTGGCTGCTTCACTGTTCACTCCTAAGTGGGGACTTTTCCGCCCCCCATCCACAAATGCGAATGTTCTCTGGAAGTGTCCCCCATACTTCTCTCCTGACTTCCAATACTGCTTGCTCCGTCTCCAGCCCCAACATTCTCACCCATCCAGCAGGGCATTTCTAGCTTCACAACATCTCTCCAATTCCCCCTTGGCACACCCCAAACTGAATTTTTACCCTCCCCCTTCCCTGCTCCTTTTTAGACATCTTTGTCTCTTCCAAAGGTTGCATCTCCTTCCCAGACCCAAAGGGAGTTCTGAATTTTCTGCTTCCCACAACACATCCAGATCAGTTCTATTGATCTCTTCTTCATGAACCACCTGTTTTGCATTGATCTCCTCCTCTTCAGACCCCCATTTATCCCCCTAATTTAGGCCTCATCCTCTCATGCCTGTATACTGCAATGGCCACTTAACTAGTTTCTCTTTGGGCTAGTCCATCATGCACATGTTTCCTGCCCAAACTTCTCAAAACACAGCTCAGATAATCTCACACCCCTCTCAACACTAACAGGGATTTTACTGAGCACTTATGTGTGCACTGTATACAAATAAACTCATTTAGTCCTTTCAACAATCCTTTGAGGTAGGTACTATTATCATTCCCATTTTACAGATGAAAAAATGAAGGCACAGAGAGATTTAGTGACTTGATATAGGTCACATGCTTTGTAAGTGACAGAGCCCTGGTAGCACAGTTCCAGAGTTCAGGTTCTAACCATATAAATACGGTAGGTGTTCCTCAGAACCTGTAGTGGCTTCCACTGTCCACAGACCAGAATCCCTGGGCCTGCTCAAGGCCTCTAGGATCAGGTTCCAGCCTTCCTGACCAATGGCCAACTCTGCAGACAGACAAACCCATCTATTTGCCAGGGAACCTCTGTCTCCTGCCAGCAGCTGTTCTCCCCTGCCTTGTTTTCAAATGAAATTCCTGAAACAACCAGGCTCTGAACTGATAAGGTTGTTATTGATTCATTTATTCTTCATTTGCTCAATAAATATTTAAGCATTGCCTACCATGCCAGACACTGTGCTAGGCACAGGAGAATACTGCAGTAGACAAAACAGATATGCTCTCAGTCCACGTGCTTATGCGCTGGGAACTTCCAAGCCTTGCTACTTTCCTCAGGCCCCAAGTCAGACCTCGCATGGAACTGGGCTGCATCTCCTCCCAAGCTTCGGCTCATTCCTGACCCTCTCCCACCACCATACCTGCTAGCATCCCACTAATTCCCTTTTGCTTGTGCCATGTATAACCTGTGCCCTGCCAAAGCTAAGGGTGTTACAAGAGGAATGGATGCTGTCACTTGGGAAAGATCCACTCCAATCTCCTTTCTGCTCAGGAGGTCATGATTCAGTGAGGAACTCCAGTGGTAAAGGAAGGACTCTTGCTGGACTCCACTCATGTGCCAGGCACAGTGCTGGCTCTTACTGACATCACAGCAACCTATCTATCAGGTAGATGCTAACCTATCAGGCAGGTGCTGTTACTATCCCTGTTTCACAGAAGAGAAAACAGAGGTTCACCAGCTGGGACTCAAACCCAGCTCTGTGTGACCCTGAAGTCTTGTTCTCTCCTTGATGCCCTATTGACTCCACTGTTACACTTCCCACTGTCTAACAGAGATGAAAAAAAGATTACCCAAAGCAGCATGAATGCAATGAGAAGCCTGAAGGGACTGCACCTCAGCAACTCCTCTGTTAGAAGGAGAAAACTGGGTACAGCCCCGATTCCAAGTTAGCTTCTATTTTTTATTGTAAAGACAAGGAAGTTTCACAAGAAAAACCAGTTGGTTCAATCATTTCAAAAGGACACAAAGACATGGGCAGTGTGACAAAAGTTATCTAAGGCTAAGTATAGCTTAAACAATGGAAACTAGTAACATCAGTAAAATTAACAACATGACATTCCAAAGTACAGTTTGTGAAAAGCTAAGTTGGTCAAACAGCGATCATTATCTAAAATATAAACTCTCCTCAAAAGATCTAAGCAAAAGTTACATTCTTATGATTAAATCTAAGTATAATTGTCTCTAAAGTTTCCACCAACAGACAGCTTGCCCTTAGCAAACATTTTTTCACATCTTTCCCTTCAGCAATTCTTAAAATTTCTTAATGAATCGTTATGACAACCACCTGTTAGCTCTAAAATCATTGAGGTACACAATCCCATACCTAAGCAGTGATTAGAGTTGATTAGATGGGCTGTTACCACACTACCTGTGGGCTTCTGCCCCCTGACCGGAGACTGTTGCCTCATACACGCATTACCTAAAAACACTATTCTAAAAACCAAATGAGAATCAAGATTTCTAACCCTCTGCACTCCACGTGCCTTTAACCCTGGCTCCCCCCAACCACGCAGGCTGAAGACAGGGTCAAGATCAATGTCAGCAATTCTTAAAATTTCTTAATGAATCGTTATGACAACCACCTGTTAGCTCTAAAATCATTGAGGTACACAATCCCATACCTAAGCAGTGATTAGAGTTGATTAGATGGGCTGTTACCACACTACCTGTGGGCTTCTGCCCCCTGACCGGAGACTGTTGCCTCATACACGCATTACCTAAAAACACTATTCTGAAAACCAAATGAGAATCAAGATTTCTAACCCTCTGCACTCCACGTGCCTTTAACCCTGGCTCCCCCCAACCACGCAGGCTGAAGACAGGGTCAAGATCGATATCAGTGGGACTTGACTCCAACTGTGAATCAGCATTCCTCTGAAGATCACAAATACTGCGTTTCCTATTAACTTGTATATTTATCTGGTTATATTTAGCTGACAAAGGGCAAGTAGTGGGACTTCCCTTAACTAACTGCAGAAAGGTCTTAAATTGAATAAAGAAAGGTTTAACAAAACTCCAAAGATGTTCTTTTTGAGGGTATATTCTGTGTCTTTTCCTGCCAAACACTTGGTTATTTGGGGTACTCTGGGAAGAGCCATAGGTATGAATGCCTTCGGAGCCTCACTTCCTCTCCAGCGAAGAAGTGGCCTATGTCTGCCCTGGGGTGGGGATTCGGGAGGCTGCTCTACTCTGGGCAGGAAGCAGGCTGAGCGCAAGACTCGTGGGCTGGAGTTTGGTAGGGAGAAAAGGGCCTGGGTCTGGGCTGGCGGGAGGAAAGCCTCTGCTTCCTCCAGTCACAACTCAAGTTTACTCACAGCGCACTCTACCTAAGTGCTGTTTGAATAAAGATGCGGCATCGATGATGTTTACAATAACTCTATGAGATCATATTTCGTAATGGAATTCTCAGGAAAGAAAGCAGGCAAGCCACACACAGAAACCATCTTCTCCTCTTTGATTTTCCCTATGTGAAAATCTGGAGTCAGGTTACACTGCTGGAAACTAGATTCAGGATAAACCCAGGGAAGAGAGCACAAGCGCATGTTACAGGTACAGCCAAAGCCCCTGAAAACTTTGATCTAGAGGCAAGGGACCTGGGTTCAAACGTGGCATTTGCTAGCTGTGTGATACTGGGCAAGTCGCTTTCGCTCTCTGAGCCTCTTCCTTTGTCTGCAGTGAGGATGTGAGGGGCTCACCACATATTGAGCGCTGGCTTTGGGTCTGCTTGCCTTCCCACCTCAGCCACTTCAGGCCTCTCCCCTGAAGCTGTGCTCCTGCTGCGATAGCAACCATCCCACACCGAGGAGGACCATTCTGTAACCCAGTGCTTGTTCTGAGGCCCAAATGAGAGCATGGCTGTGCACATTCTGTGACCCCGAAAGCTCCCCAGCAAGTACGAGTTCTTACTACTACTGCCTTTCCTACAAGCTTTAGGCCAGGGTGGGCACACAGCAGCCTGCTCGCTCTGTTCCTCCCATGCCATGGCAGACACTGCCAATCGATCCAGCACTCTGCCCCCCTAGACTGACTGCTGATGTCCGTGGTGGAGTGGGAGGGAGGCAGGAATATGACAAGGAAAGCTATTTTCCATTGTGACCCTGCACAGATTTTATAGCTTAGGATGCCAATTCGAGGCTCCACGTAAGTGCCTGATAACCACCCCTGGACCAACTAGCCATGACTGGGGACAGAGCAGGAAGTATACAAGACAGTAGCTACCATTCAAACTATGTATTTAGACAGAAGGAAATATCTACTAGAATAGGGCATGNTTTCCTGCCAAACACTTGGTTATTTGGGGTACTCTGGGAAGAGCCATAGGTATGAATGCCTTCGGAGCCTCACTTCCTCTCCAGCGAAGAAGTGGCCTATGTCTGCTCAGGGGTGGGGATTCAGGAGGCTGCTCTACTCTGGGCAGGAAGCAGGCTGAGCGCAAGACTCGTGGGCTGGAGTTTGGTAGGGAGAAAAGGGCCTGGGTCTGGGCTGGCGGGGGGCTGGGACAGTGACCCAGCTGACCACTGCTGGGCTCAGGGAAAGAATCCAGGCTTGCCATGGTCTCATACGTGAGGGACACACA
Organism: Galeopterus variegatus; assembly: GCF_000696425.1. Classification (NCBI taxonomy): domain Eukaryota; kingdom Metazoa; phylum Chordata; class Mammalia; order Dermoptera; family Cynocephalidae; genus Galeopterus; species Galeopterus variegatus. The sequence goes on along the minus strand of NW_007727122.1, from coordinate 442,649 downwards.
GGCTGGACACAGTTCAGGCAGGTGTACAGAGAGGGAGTAGGAGAGAGGAGGATTCCAGCAGGCAGGGCTGAGCCACAGGCAGCAGTCAAGGCTGGAAATCAGGGGAGATGGCACCATTCACAGAGGTGGCTGTCCTGACAGCCTCAGAGCGGGGACCAGCCAGATTTAGTTGTGGGCCTTTGAGCCCCCTGGGGAATTGCAGTCAAGGCAGGTGGAGGCAGGAGCTTAGGTTTGTGAGCTGGACGAGAGAACCAGGGAAGACGGTGCTATCACCAAACAGTGTCCAGGTGCTCCAGGTGAACCCTGGGTCTTTAACAACAAAGCTTTTCCAGGGCTGTGGAGCTACTACTGCCTGTGAACCCCTGCCTCCCCCCAACACCCACGTCAGGGATTGGCTCCTGAGTCTGCAGCGGGTGACATCAGCAGACCAAAGATGGGAAATTGAAAAAGCGAGATGACAGCAATCTCGACTTAAGGTCCAGGCCAAGCCCAGAGCTCTGTCTAGATGCACAGGGCTTCATTGGCATGGCTCGTGCCCACGTGCAAACAGCCTTCACCGAAAGCCTCTGCTTCCTCCAGTCACAACTCAAGTTTACTCACAGCGCACTCTACCTAAGTGCTGTTTGAATAAAGATGCGGCATCGATGATGTTTACAATAACTCTATGAATCATATTTCGTAATGGAATTCTCAGGAAAGAAAGCAGGCAAGCCACACACAGAAACCATCTTCTCCTCTTTGATTTTCCCTATGTGAAAATCTGGAGTCAGGTTACACTGCTGGAAACTAGATTCAGGATAAACCCAGGGAAGAGAGCACAAGCGCATGTTCCAGGTACAGCCAAAGCCCCTGAAAACTTTGATTTAGAGGCAAGGGACCTGGGTTCAAACGTGGCATTTGCTAGCTGTGTGATACTGGGCAAGTC
>NW_007727122.1:437659-440560 GCF_000696425.1 Galeopterus variegatus | reverse complement strand
AGTAGCTACCATTCAAACTATGTATTTAGACAGAAGGAAATATCTACTAGAATAGGGCATGTTGATCTGCTCAGGAAGAATCTCTGTTAGCTCCTAGAAAAACCACTTCCCCAGGTTCTGAGGGTAGTACCAAGCCCATGTTACAGAAGAGCAAACAAGCCCAGACAGGTGAAGTGGGGTGGCCAAGATAACCCTGTAGAAAGGGGTGGAACCATCTGACTCCAGCGTCCATGTTTCTTACCTGTGGGCAGGAGGGCAGGAGGGCAGGTGGGCAAGGATTCCATACACCCGTGCTCCCCAGCCACCTCAGCCTCCTGCAGCCAGAGGGTGGCCCTGAAAAGTGAGACCTGGGAGCCGTTGGCTGGGTTCTAAGAGCTGAGAAGTAACCACAATGAAATCCAGAAGGCTCTTTGGAGAAGCTTGCAGTTTGGGAACAAATCCTGCTAAGTCATAAATGCTTTGAATTCCTCAGCTTTTGCCTTCAGAGTTTCTGGCAGTCAACAAGTTTTCATGGATGGACACTGATTTCTTCTGGGCTGGGGAAGGCCAGGCCAGGCCCAAGACTGGGAAGCCAGTGGGCTGAATCACTGCTCCAGAAAAGTCTGGCGGCGGGAGGGCTTGTGCAGCCGAGGACAAGGCACTCTTTCCTCCCTCCCTCCCCGACTTCTCCCTGCCCACAGCTGCCGCCCACTCTGCCATGGGCCTCTGCTGAAGGACACTGCCGAGCCTAAGCCACCAAGTCAACACACCTCCCCTGGGGACCCAACCACTGGTCAATGTGGCACAAAGACCTGCTCACTTTCTTCCTAGACGTCTCTGAAGGGCCATGGCAGCGGCATCACAGTGCAGCCTCTCTCTGGAGCTCCTGCCATCCTCGCAGGGCTCCTGTGCTCATTCCCCAGTAAGCCCCCTGCTCACAAACCTCCATCTCAGAGCCTGCTTCCTAGAAACCCGAACTGGGGCCGCTGGAAAAGAAAAGGGAAGGACCAATCCTGGAGGCTGGTGCTCAGAGCACTTAGAAATAATCTAATCCAGCCCCACCATTGCACAGGTGGACACTGCTTGCCCACGGTCACAGAGCTGATGGGTGGCAAAGCTGGCACCAGGGGCCTATGACCCCTTGCCCTCCGTATTTGAGGGATGACATTAAACTTGCTGGCATGTTTGAATACCTTCTTTGTAAACAGGCATTTCCCCTCATCTTCACAATAACCCTGTGAGGTAGGTGTAATTAGCTTCATTTTTTACAGATGAGTAAACAGGCTCCAAGAAGTCATAAATGAGTCACCCAAGGTTGCACAGCTTGGAAGAGGAGGTGAGACCCACCCCAGGTCTGTGTGACTCCATGCCCGTGTTCTTTGCACTATGCCACATTGCCTCTGGCTCTTTGGATTGATTATGACACATACCAGGCCCACTTGGGTCCTATTGCCTTCTACCTCCCAGGGAGGCCCCCTGTGGCAGTGGCACGTGCTCCCAGGCCTCCACAGGCCTTGGCCCATGTGGCCTTTGTAGAGTCACTCATTCCTCAGGACAGCCCCATCAGGCAATATTCCAACCCAGGATGCCAGAGGTTTAGAGTCAGCATTTAAACCAAATGTTCCGCTGCTCCACGGATGTCCCCAAAGACGACAGAAATGTGTCATACTCATGCTCTATACACTAGACTCAGAGGCAGGAGGAAGCTTCCAAGATGCATACAATGGGGGGACATGACTCTAAATGCCTCACTACATTCCGGCCAGGAAAGAAGGGAAGGTTTACCTCTGCATAGGTGAGAAGGGGAAGTGGGCAGGAAAGCAGGGGGGCAGGCCTACCAGTCCCTGTGGGCCTCTGCACTGCCCTCCCCACCATACACACACACCCGGACCTGTGCAACTGTGGCCTCCACCTGCAGGTTCTGCCCCCTTCAGGCCCTGAACTCACAAGTGAAACCTCGGGGTTCCGATGACATTATTTTACTCAAGCCTAGTGGCTGAGGCTTGAGAGGCTGTGGCATCTCACTATGCCCCAACAGACCTGAGTTTCTGCCTTGGTTTCCTTGTCTGGCACTCTTGTTCCCCAAAGGAATTATTGCTGATTACTAGTCCAGCCTGCTTGACAGGTTCTCACATCATAACCAGCTCTTGGCTCCCTTCTCTAGGGCCTGGGGGTGAGGGATGTCAGTATTTGTGCTCCCAAATGGGATCATTGGTTGTGGTCTTCCTCAAAGGGATAGAGTTCCTAGAACTCTGCCCCTGTTAGTGACAGCAGAGTTCTAGGGATCAGTAGCCCAACCACAGTGGGTGATCACAGCAGGGCAGTGCATAGGGCTTCTAAAGCTCAGACAAGGTTTGGATGAGGTGGACCTGGGAAAAGACAATCCCATAGGCAGACATGGTGTCCAATATCTAATATCAGGCAGAGAGTAGGGAGTCTGGCCACCTGCTCAGCTAGTGACCAGGAATTTGGCAGACTCTAAGCTTCAGAGAAGTCCCTGGAGTTTAGGGCTGAGCCCCAGGCCAGAAAAGGCCTCGCAGGCTATATTTAGGCCAGCAATGATAGCCATGGAGATGGCACCAGAAAGGGCAAAAAACCCAGGGTCTTGCCCCAGTTCAGACTGCAATAATGTGTGCCAGAGAAGAACCAAAAGAAAGTATAGTACCAAAACAGCGATCCAGGGTGGGCAGAGGTGTGCCCCAGGTGTCCTGCAAGAGACAAGTTGTGAAGTGCTCAGTGTTGGAGAGGACCTGGGGAAAAACGATATAAGCTTCAGACAAAAGAATTCAGGCTGGAGAGCAGGGCCGCCCTGGCTAGTCCCCGCCCTGGCTAGTCCCCGCCCTGGCTAGTGCGCCATCAGACAAGGAGTCCTGAGGTCTGTGTTCCAGAATCAGCTCAGCCCCTGCATTGCTGAAAGACCAT
>NW_007727122.1:434698-437627 GCF_000696425.1 Galeopterus variegatus | reverse complement strand
TCCTAGAACTCTGCCCCTGTTAGTGACAGCAGAGTTCTAGGGATCAGTAGCCCAACCACAGCGGGTGATCACAGCAGGGCAGTGCATCCACCTGCTCAGCTAGTGACCAGGAATTTGGCAGACTCTAAGCTTCAGAGAAGTCCCTGGAGTTTAGGGCTGAGCCCCAGGCCAGAAAAGGCCTCGCAGGCTATATTTAGGCCAGCAATGATAGCCATGGAGATGGCACCAGAAAGGGCAAAAAACCCAGGGTCTTGCCCCAGTTCAGACTGCAATAATGTGTGCCAGAGAAGAACCAAAAGAAAGTATAGTACCAAAACAGCGATCCAGGGTGGGCAGAGGTGTGCCCCAGGTGTCCTGCAAGAGACAAGTTGTGAAGTGCTCAGTGTTGGAGAGGGCCTGGGGAAAAACGATATAAGCTTCAGACAAAAGAATTCAGGCTGGAGAGCAGGGCCGCCCTGGCTAGTCCCCGCCCTGGCTAGTCCCCGCCCTGGCTAGTCCCCGCCCTGGCTAGTGCGCCATCAGGCAAGGAGTCCTGAGGTCTGTGTTCCAGAATCAGCTCAGCCCCTGCATTGCTGAAAGACCATGGGCAAGTCACTTAGCCTCTGTCTAGTCCAGTCCTTGCCAAAAAGATGGACCACCAAACGGGGTGAGAACATTTAACAAGGAGACCGTTAATGAGCATGTAATGAAGGGGCTATTTTCTAAGTTGGGGGCAGGGTTAAGGGAAGCAACAGGGTGATCAAGCACTGGGACCAGCAGCACTGGGGAGCTGGTACCATGCCAGGGGCAGAGAGCTATTACTGGAACCCAACGAAATCTATGGCTACAGGAAAGGGCCACCTAACAGGAATCGTGCCTTTAGGTGGAGAAGTCCATTCAGTGCCACCAAACTGAGGCCAGGCAGGAAGGGGCAGAGGGATAAAGTTGCCCCTTTTCCTCCCCCGGCCCTCCAGTCTCCTGCCAGTGCTTCCCAGTGGGAAGCCAGAGGCCACGGGAGCCCTGCCATTGCTGTCTGTAAGACCAGCCTCCTGGGACACAGAGAAGGGTGGGGAAAGTTTGAAAGTGAGCCTGGAGGGGCAAACAGAATACCCAGCACAGCCTCTCTGAAAACATTTCCTCATCCAAAAAACGAGCAAACGGTATCTGCCCCGCTTACCTCTGAGGATCCTACGAGGATCGGGCAGGAGGTTCAAGCTCCAGGAGAGAGGAACTGGGTGACTTTTGAAGTCCCTTTCAGCCCTCAGATAAGTAAAATCACTAGAAAGAAGAACTGAACAGGACTCCTTGGATAAAAGAGAAAAGTCTGGGGAAGCTCAACAGACCCATTCATTCTAGAGATACAGCAGAGTTTGAATTTAAGTGGCCACCACAATTGGAACCGACTTCCTTAGGAGACACAGGGATATGTAGAAGAGGCATGGTTAAGAGACCCAGGTTCAAATTCTGGTTTTGCCACTTACTGTGTACCACCAGGAAAGGTACTAAATCCTTCTGAACCTTAATATCCTGAGCTGTAAGCATGGGAATAAACCCCCCACAGACTTGTCATAACCATTAAGTTCAAGAAGATGATGTATCACAGTGCTGGCATGAATAGGTTCTCATTAAATATGAGTTCCTTACCTGCCTTGCTCAGGGACACAGGTCATGGAAAAGAAAACAGTACGAGCTAGTGTGAAATGGTGAAAGAAAAAGTGAGAACAAGTGAGCTCAGCATGTCTCAGGAGGCGGGTTGCCTGTGAAACCAGTCTCCTAAAGGAGGACTAGGGCAGTCTGCAAGGATCTCAGAAAGGCTGTAAGACAGGGAACATGAGACTACAGAGTGACCTGACGGGAAAGTGCAGAGATGACTCAGACTCGGGGCTGAACAGGATTCTTCATGTTCCAAAGCACGTACCAGCCAAAGCCCCAGGACCCCACGCAGCTGGCTCCTCATGTCCTGGTGAGCACTTACTTCTTCAAAGGGCACCTGGTGGCTTCCAGGGCCCTGGTAGTTGAGACAGGCTCATATGGAAAACCTAGAGCATGTTTTCTCCTCGTTAGTTGAACAAAGGACATAAATGGGTACTGAGGACAGAGCCCTGGATGCAGAACCAGCAGTTCTGGATTCAATTCCAGCTCTGCCACTGGTTTCTGCTTCTCCATGAGTCTCCTTCTCTCATCTGAAGAAAAGAAAGACAGTATCTCCACTTCACAGTGTTTCCATGAGGACTCAGAAAGAACACATAGCCCCTGGAAAAGTGGATGCACCAAAGAGAGTGGCGTGATCCAACAGTCATGCCATGCATGGCCCTCCCTGAGTCTGCTGCTGTGTGGAGGAGAAGCCACCGTAGAGACAGGACTCCTTCACGGCAAAGGGAGAGGAAAAGCTAATCCTTCACAACCCTGAAGGATTCACAGCCTTGGGATTGAGAACACAGACATCCAGGCCCCAAAATTCTGGGNCCCTGAAGGATTCACAGCCTTGGGATTGAGAACACAGACATCCAGGCCCCAAAATTCTGGGGCCAAGGTCATGGTGAGAGAAGTCATATGGGGACTTGGGGTGGTACTAATAGGATAGACAGATTAGTCAGAAGCAACCACTGTGGTAACTAATTCACCCACACTGTATGGACAGAAATCTGAGCCACTGCAGAGGTTGAAAAGGCCCTGCAGATCCATGGGAGGAGCAGTCCAGTGAAACCTGGCCCATAAGATCCAAGGCTGGGAATGGCAGGAGCTGGCAGAAGAGGAGTCCTGCCTGACCCAGTGAGAATAAGACTCCCATTGTAACTGTTAGACCTCCCCTTCCCCACACGTGGTGTGCTAGAATGCATTGTAAACTGGGTACAACTCTCACTGCAGAGCGTGAGATCAGCCATTCCTGACAGATCCTTCTATTATCCCTATAAGAGCTCTCCAGGTCTTGGGGAGGAGAGACACCAAC
>NW_007727122.1:410672-434008 GCF_000696425.1 Galeopterus variegatus | reverse complement strand
GACAGATCCTTCTATTATCCCTATAAGAGCTCTCCAGGTCTTGGGGAGGAGAGACACCAACCTAGGTGGACCCTAACAATAAGTTTAATAATCCTAGATCTCAGAATAGGCCAACCATTAGGGCCGGCCCGGTGGTGCACTGCTACAGTGCGCCACTTGGGAGCATGGCGGCGCTCCCGCCGAGGGTTCGGATCCCACATACAGACCGGTTCCCGCTCACTGGCTGAGCGAGGTGCGGGCGCAGCACCGAGGTTTGCGATCCCGTTGCCGGTCCCAGTCCGGTACGGGCGCGACACTGAGGGTTGCGATCCGTTGCCGGACACGAAAAAAGACATAAAGGAAAAAAAAAAACAACAACAACAAAAAAAAGAAGTTCCCTGGTTCCTCTCCTCTGTCTGAAAAGATGACATCTTAGGTAGACTCACTCCTCTCTGGATGTGCTTCCTGGGATGCCAGCTCCCAGCACAATTCCTGGCACTTTCCTAGCACTAATGTTCACACTGCCCTTCTCCTATGGCATACATTGCCATCCAGGCCCAGGAGACTGACATTCATGGTCTAATATTTGTGCTAAACCCAGGAGACTGACATTCATGGTCTAATATTTGTGCTAAACCCAGGAGACTGACATTCATGGTCTAATATTTGTGCTAAACCCACTGGGAAGGACTCCTTCTGGGAGCAACCTAGACCAAATGCCCTAGAGAGCACCCAGGCCCCAGGACCAGCTTAAAGGAAAGGACACCAAGCATCTCAAGACCTGGGATCTCCAGGATCTCAGCCCTGTAGTCAGAAGGGGCAGTCTGGGCCTTCCTCTCTATGGATTCCTCTCCCAGAGCCAGGCCCTCCATACACCCCACACCCCGTCCCTCCTGTTCCACTTATCTGGGCCCAGTTGACAAGGGTGACAGCATTTCCTACAGTTCCTGAACATCACAGCTGTTCCACATGCTGTGCTGGGCTCTGGGGGTCTGAAAAGTCATAAGACAAGATCCTTACCCTCAAAATGACTATCCTGGAAAGCACAGAGTAGGAGTAAGTTCTGAAAGAAGTACAGGAGTTGGGTCGTGAATGTCAAGCTAAGGGACCTGTCTTTGTCCTGCATTCAGGAATCACAGCGTGGAAGTGATAGGAGCAGGTATGACCATGCAGAAGGAGGGGAAGAGGGCCCTGCCTGCTCCCAGAGTCTCCAGTGCCCATGCTCAGCAACACCCCAGCCACCAAAGCCATGCCAAAGGGCACCTCAAGTCCTCCTGACCCCAAGTCCAGGTGCCAGGCCAGCTGTCCTCGCTCCCTTGCTCACTTCACCCCACTGTCTCCTTACTGTCCTGTCAGCATGATCAAGGGATGTGGGTGTCCTTGTTGAAGGCCCAGAAGTCTCCCAGACTTCAGAATGGGATACAAATGTTAGAGCTCTGGCCTTGGAGACAGGCGATTGGGTTCTAAAACCAAAGTCCTCTCTGAGCGCGGTTCTGTTTCTGTACAACAGCTTTGCTCATTGCTGTGATGGTGCAACGAGATAATGGGTATCGAGGCAGCTAGTGTGTGGCCTAGGGACCCAGAAATACGTCACCCAATGCTCAGTGAATGTGGACCTCACTAGCAGTCCATGCTGGTGTCTCGCGGAGGAAGTCCTGCCAGCCCCAGCCCAACAGGAAAAAAATTCCCAAACTGGGAGAATTCCAGGGATCACCAGCATTCTGCAGACCATATCAGGCAGCATTCTGACCCTCTGATGTCCCTGGGGTAGGAGGGGCTTGGGCTCCACTCCAAGGATTTATGGGCTATTAATAGTTGGTGGCAGGAGGGCTGCAGGTCACTGTCAAAGGGACTCCATGGCCTTCCCCCTCCGCTGTCAGCAGCACTGCTCTTTAGAACCACTTAAAAAGAGTTGTGTTATTTGGCAAAGCTGGGAGAGGGTATAAAATCCTTCCGAGAGAAGACCACCACTTTCCCCAAATTGTTTGTTTTCCTACAAATGTCCATGCTCTCCATCTCTCTGTCTCCAGGGAGATAAACAAAAGCTTTACTTTTCTGCTCCTTGTTTAGTTACGTGGGGTTTTCTCTAGAGTGACTGTCTATAAATAGGAGTACACATTGTAAAGCACTTGGACATGTTCTCATTTAATCCTTATCCTGAGACAGGAACTATTTTTATTCCCATTGTGCACATGAAAAAACTGAGGCTATGAGAGCTTATGTGATCTGGCGAGAGCTTATGTGATCTGGCGAGAGCTTCAGGCTGGAAATGGAACCACCAGGATCAAACTCTGGATTTCTCTCTCCACGTCTTGACATGTTCTCATTTAATCCTTATCCTGAGACAGGAACTATTTTTATTCCCATTTTGCACATGAAAAAACTGAGGCTATGAGAGCTTATGTGATCTGGCGAGAGCTTATGTGATCTGGCTAGAGCTTCAGGCTGGAAATGGAACCACCAGGATCAAACTCTGGATTTCTCTCTCCACGTCTTGCACTCTTTCTAGGGCCACATGCAGCCTCTCATTCTCCTAAGGAGCTCCCTGAGGCTTTTTTAGAATTCCTCTGTGAATAACACAGGAGCAAAGAATTTCAAAGTTTGAAAGAACCCACTGCATTTCCCACACAAGGTGGGAATCCCTTCTACAATATTTCTGAAAGATGGCCATCTTGTTTCCTGAAAGGGAAAGTGAGGGGAAACAACTTTAACAACCTCATGAAGGGGTGTAGCATCTAGGTTGCCTTCACCTATAAGTAAATAAAAGTTCTGACTTAACTAACCTAAACCATAAATAAAATTCATCTACATAACAAGAATTCCAGGGCTGGTTAGTTCAGAGGCTCAATAATGTTAAAGTACCCAGGTTCTTTCCTGCTTTGAGCTCTGCCATCCTCAGAGGGTCAGTGTGGTTCTCCACATGGGCTCAAGATGGGTGCTCAGTTCCAGACATCACAACAGCCAGGGAGAAAGGAAGGAGGGAGTGAGTGAGTGAGTGTGCGTGTGTGTGTGTGTGTGTGTGTGTGTGTTTCCTGTGTCTTTTTTAAAGAAACCTTTCCTGACAGCCTTTCGTGATGTCCCCACATGTCTCCTTAACCAGGATAGAGCCTCATGGCCACTGCTAAACCAATGTAAGCAAAGGGAATGAGATCACCAGGATGACTAGCCAGAATAATGAGGATCTCCCCCTGGGAAATAAAGAGGAAGCATGGGATCCCTAAATACAATTGGGATTCTGTCAGCAAGAAAAAAGGAGAAAACAGTTTGGGGGAGCTGACCAATTACCTCTGATCCCAGCAGATGCTATTTTCTCTGTCTTACAGGCAAATAAACTAAGGTTCAGAAGAACTAAATACTCAAATCCTTATCTGTTGGACTCCAACTGGCATCTCATGTACTTCTATATTCCCAAGAGTATCTAAAGCCATTTTTTACACATAAGTGGTGCTCAACAAACCAGCTCAGTTCAATGCAGCAAACATTTAGGGGCTGCCTACTACATGCCAAGCAGTTTGCAGGATGCTGGGGTGCACACATGAACAAGACAAAGTCCCTACCCTTGAACTTAGAATCGGGTACGTTTTGTTTATTATCATTTTTATACCATATGTTTTGTTCTGTATTTCTCTCATTATTATTAACATTTACTCAGCACACATAATGTGCTTGGCATTTTGAAAATATGTAATGTTCACATCACGATTCACAATGATTATTTGTACTCCTTGGCAGACAGGAAAGTGAGGCTCAGGGAGAAGTGGTAGTTTGCCCAAAATCACATGACTCAGTAGTGTCAGACCAAGAACAAACTCAAGTTCATCTCCCTCAGAGTCCAAACTCTTTCTGTGAATCCTATCTGAATATTCCAGATCATAAATTGAAAACATATAATATGAAGCCAGTACGTGGATATAGAGGTCTCAAAAGTTACTGTCAAAAGACCAATCTTTCTTTGTCTCTTGTCTTTTTTACTCTGCTCAGTGAAGATTGCCCTTCCACTCCTAAGAGACGCAGAAGTTGGGTGGCTGCGTCATTTTCTGCTGGCTCTTGGCTATTAGAATGCCTCACATTAAGTTCCCAACAAAGCAACTCAAAGATTAAAATGTCTTCCTTCCCTCGACTGGAGCCTTCTGCCAGAGAGAAACCACATTCAGGGAAGAGGGTGTGGAATACTTCTCTCTCTACTTTTCTGATAATGAATTTTCCTCAAGTTAGAATCACTGGTGAGTCATTCTGCCATTTTGAATGTCAGACTTTGTTACCAGCAGCCTTCTGGTACCTCTGGGCCTTCTGGAGCCACTTCAGGATGATTAGAAGAACCTGGCCTGACATGCCACAAGCAAAAGCCAAAAGACATTTGTTGACCAGCTTTGCTCAGAAATGTCACTCTGGACATGTCATGTGGTTCAGGATCTCATTGGCTCCACTATGAACCCACGCTCCTTTTCTTCACCAACGCGGGCTGCTGGATGTTGCTGAGGTGAACTCTGCTCAGAGTGCTTTTCCGTCTCTGAGTTAAGGATGTTTTACCCCTAAAAACAGATCTGCTGCCATCCTCTTGGAATCCCATTATCCTGGGGGTAGGCAATGAGCCACCCATCTGGCCCAGGAAGCCTGTTTTAAAGAAATTATAAGAAATGTAATAAACATTCCTCCTTAAACCCCAGTGAGTCATACTGCAGGTCTCTCGGTATCTTGGGACATAGTGTCTGGAATCCCAACCCCTCTGGAGTACATTAAAACATCTGTGTTGAATGCACCCAGCAAGATTTCTCCTTTCTCTTAGGGGCAAAGAGCCATGGGCAGCTTCTCAGAATACCTCAGTCCCTGTGCAAGTGGCTGAAAGTTCTTCTCCATACATAAATGAGCTCTGAGCAAACGTGGTCAACAATCCCCCACCGGGCTGCTGGGACACACAAGGTCTTCAGAGGTGAGCTCAGGATGAGCAAAAGCTTGGCCTCTGCTGTTTTCCCACATACTCTACACACCCACCTCTACTTTCTCCCTGTGGGTCTCCGTGTCCCCCCCCTTTGTTCGCCTTAGTTTTTCTTGTCCCAGTCTCTCGTCCTGGACTCTATATAAGGTCTTCTTCACTTACAGCCAATACTGTAGTAAGGTGAAAACAAGCAGAGGCCTGAAGTTCAGACTACATCTGAGTTCAAATCGAGATACTTCTATTCACCAGCTGTTAGTCCTGAGGTAAGAGAGTCAAACTTCCTGAGGCCCAATTTTCTCTTTTGTAAAATAGGAATCATAGTTCCTACCTCATAGTGTGGTTGGTGGATTAAACGAGACCTTTCGTGTAGGGAGCCTGATAAAAGGTTTGGCATATCACCGGATACACGGTCCTTGTTAGCAGTGGTTACACCATGTAGCCCACCTAAGTAGACTCACTAGGTTCTCAATATAGGTTTTTTTAATTGACCTGAAATAAACATTTTCCAGACTTCTGGGCTGTACTAGAAGGGTTTCCTCTATTGCCTCAATCTTTTTAAAATAATAAATAAAAAAAAATTAGAAGATTGAAAGTTGAGGAGGGACTGGAGAGATGGCAATTAAGCAAGCGGATGCTAGAAGCCCAGATTGCCTTTGACTCCATCCAGATTTTAGGGAAACCTGGAATTACTGCGATTTCATCACAGCAGCTGGTCCAAGCTAAACCTGCCAGAACTGCTTAGGGCCAGATCTGGATTGCAATGATAGCCGGAGCCTGCTGAGAAGCAAGGAGAAACTATTTATCTGACATTTTTTTCCAACCCCAACCAAGAATTTTCTTTGGCTCAAGATGCCATTGGGACCGGTTTTCGTTTGCATGCAGCTCATTTGAGCATCAGCGCCTCTGACAGTGGAGACTTCTTAGAAAGACTTCCATTCCCCTGCCTCCTTTCCACGTGTGTCTTTCTTATGATTCAGAAATAATTGTTTGTCCAGGAAGGCTAATCCCCGGGTCTTATTTGTGCTTGAATTGTGCCAGAATGTCACATGTAAGTTCTCTCTGGTTCAGCTCCATGCACAGCCTGTGCAGGCTTGGGCATCGGCAAAGATGGCCACTGAGGAACATGTGCCCTCCTTCCAAATTGGCAACCTTCATCTAATTGAACCCATGTTAACCGATGTGTCACATTTTAATACGTTTCACTGTTTCAAGCTGTGGCAACAAATTAGAGTGTGAATCTTCTTAACTGCTGCTTCTAGAGTGGCTCTCTGGAACCTCTGTATCCTTGATGCATTGCTACTAGCCAGAGAAAAATGTGTTCCTGTATTACACGTCTTGGAGGGGTTTTAAGACAGTTATGTCTGGACTACAATGTCACCATTTTTTTATTATTGCATAGACTCTGTACTTTTCAAATAGGTAGTAAGCATTTAGGGGTGGTATGAACATGCTAGGAATAGAACAGTGAGATTTTTTTGAGAAAATATCCAGAATATATCCAATCAGATCAGCACTTTCTGCTTCCAAGCAGTCACCTTATTCCAGTGATATCGCAGGGAGCTGCCCTAAGGAGCCTGTTATATTTCTTTAGTGTCATTCTTCTTTGATTGGAAGTAGTCCAAGCTAAGCACAAGAATGGTCTTTGCTGCATTGCTGTCACAGCCAAAGATTAAAAATAATTTAAATATTTATTGATAGTGGAGTGCCTAAATCAATTATGATACCTCCAGCCAATGGAACACTGTATACTTATTGAAAAAGAATGAGGCACCAAGAATGAGCAAAAACTACCCAAACTGAGCTACAGGTTCAACACAATACCTATGAAAATTCCAATGGCATTTTTCGCAGAAATAGAAAAAAGTCCTAAAATTTACATGGAACCACAAAAGACCCTACATAGCCAAAGCAATCTTGAGAAAAAAGAATAAAGCTGAAGGCATTATTCTTACTGATTTCAAACTGTATTACAAAGCTATAGTAATCAAAACAGGAACAGAATAGAGAAACTAGAAATAAGCCCACGCATGTACGACCTAACATTTGACAAGGATGCCAAGAGTACATAACAGGGAAAGGATCTCTCTTCAATAAATGGTGCTGTGGAAAGTTGATATCCATATGCAAAACAATGCTCACAAAAATTTACACAAAATGAATTAAAGACTTACAAATATAACATCTGAAAAAATAAAACTAGAAGAAAACAGGGAAAAAACTCCTTGACGTTGGTCTTAGCAATGATTTTTTAAATATGACAACAAAAGCAAAAATAAACAGGTGGGACTACACCAACTAAGAAGCTTCTGCACAGCAAAGAAAACAACACAATGAGCAGGTACCCTATAGAAAGGGAGAAAATATTTTCAATCCATATATCTGATAAAGGGTAAATATTCAAAATATATAAGGAACTCATACAACTCAATTGCAAAAACAAACAAAAAAATCTGAGTTTAAAATGTGCAAAGGACCTGAATAAATATTTTTCCAAAGAGGACATACAAATGGCCAATAGGTACATGAAAAGATGCTCAGCATCACTAACCATCAGGAAAATGCAAATTAAAACCACAATGATCTATCACTTCACACCTGTTAGGATGGCTATTATCAAAAAGACAAGAGATAAGTGCTGGCAAAGAAGTGGAGAAAAGGGAGCCCCTATACACTGTTGGTGGGTATATAAATTAGTACAGTCATCATGGAAAACAGTATGGAGGTTCTTCAAAAATTAAAAATAGAACCACCATATGATCCAGCTATCCCACTACTGGGCATATATCCAAAGGAAGTGAAATCAGTACCACGTAGAGATATCTGCACTCCCATGTTCATTGCAGCACTATTCGCAACAGCCAATACATGGAAACAGCCTATGTGTTCGTCAATAGATGAATGGATAAGGAAAATGTGGTATATATACACAATGGAATAATATTCAGCCATAAAAAAGAAGGAAATTCTGCCATTTGTGACAATGTGGATGAACCTAGAGGGCATTAAACAAAGTGAATAAACCAGACACAGGAAGAAAAATCCTGCATGATCTCACTTTTATGTGGAATCTGAAAAAGTCAAATTCAGAAACAGGGTGGGAAGGCAGTTGCCAAGGGCAGGAAGGTAAAGGAAATGGGGAGATGTTGGTAAAAAGTTACAAACTTCAGTCATAAGGTGAATAAATTCTAGGGATCTAATGTACAGCATGGTGACCATAGCTAATAATACTGTATTGCATCTTTGATAAGTGTTCTCACCAGACATACACACACACACACACACACACGATTGTGGTAATCACTTCACAAATCATTACATTGTACAACCTTAAATACATACAATTTTATTTGTCAATTGTACCTCAATAAGCTGAAAAAAAGAAAAAGAAGAATGAGCAATAAGTGTTGCTATGGACCTCCAAGAAATACAGATACATCTGGAAATACGCAAGATTCCGGTCTTATTGGTTATCTCTGGGGAGGAGAACTGGTGGTAGAGACACAGGGGAAGGGAGGAGATTTCATTTTCATCTAATTTTTGTGCACTTCTAATTTGATACCTCATGGGCATTACTCATCTACACAATAATGAAATGACTAATTTTTCAAAAAGTACATTCAGAGTCTAGTGCAGGAAAAAAAGACAGTAAAACTAGCTGTATAATTCAAACAATTACAATGATAAGTATTCTCATTTGCAGAGCAATTACTCTGTATCGGCCTCTGTGTGACGGCTACTTACTGCATACATTCATCTGATCTTTTCTTCAAAGCAACCCTGTGAAGTAGATTTTATCATCTTTGTTTTAGAAACAGGACACTGTGACTCAAAGTGTTTAGGAAAGGTGCCAGAGGTTACACGATCCACACAAGGCTAAACTGGGATTCAAACCCGGGTTGGCCTAACTTTTTCCACTGGCCCCTGGGGGCCGTCTAGGATGGAACAGTGAGATCACATCTCTTTCATCACTCTAACCCAGGACCCCAGAGAGTGCCTGGCACACAGGAGGTGTCTAATGTGTGCTGAACATATGATAAACCAAAAAGCAAGACCATAAGAGCAAGACCTGGCCAGTAATCCCTTTAAAGGAATTTTGTACATGTTCAAGCATCTTGGAATTGCAGGGTAACATCCCACTGAGATTACTTGGAAAGCAACCACCTTAATCTGGATGGCTATATTCTGGTGTGTTTGCTTAAAAAAAAGAAATTAGTCACATTGTTGTTAGTCACACCTCACAAAGCCTCATTACTTCAAAATGCCTTTCTGGTGGAAGATGATTTCATAACAACCCAAAGACTGTGATTTTCATTAGACTACCTTTTAAAATAGCTGTATTCCAGATGGAATCATACAGATAAATATTTTTTTTGTTTTGTTTTATCTTCTGTTTTTCCTCCATGATTGTTGGGAAAGTCAACAAGCTTGGTGATTCCTTTCAGGGTGAATTTGGGACCCAAACAGTTAAGCAACCGGCCAATCTGGTCTCCTTGCTGCCTTCCAGCCAAGGAGATGAATGGAATGCACATGAGGTCGCTTGGCAGGCATCCACATTCCTATGGGAACGTAGCAGCAGTGAGAGCTTTGGGACATTAAGAAGCAAATGTGTGGGAGTTATGGGGCAAACTGCAAATGATCCAAAGTCGCAGAAAAATGCACGGAGCTTTTAGCTCAAGGATGCTCCGCAGAGCGCCACACCAGCCAAGTCTGCCTTTGCTCAAATCGATGATAGGGACAGGAATCAGCACTGTACAGACCACTTCCAGGACCACTGCGGATGTGAGTTCATTAACAGAACCTCATCAAGGAGTTCCACTTCTTTAGCTGATCTTTATACTCTTTCCTTTTTCTCTCATACTCAAGAAAATGACCTCAGGGGAATTGGCCTCACTCCTCTTCCTTTCTACTTTCCCTCCACCCAACCGCTCCCCCAGCCCACCCAGCAGCTTTCTCTGTCCTTCCCATGACAGAGGACCCAAACCCAATGGCATTTTCATTTTCCTCAAGTATTTCCTTGTATCATTTAAGGGACCAGGTGAGCTCACTAGAATTCTGCATTACAACTCCCTCTGGCTTTTAGAAAAGGCTATATCTGATCAACCATGATGGTGGTGGAAGTTGGGTTTTTAGTTTAAAATTAGAAACTGTGATCTTCACATTTTCCCCCAAAGAGCAGCTCATAAGTTTGTCATCACATTAAAAAAGAAGGTTGAGCCTAGAGTTGTCCAACAGCAGAGACCTCTGGGGCAACCCAAACATCCCTGTGCCAGTCACGATGAGCAGTGCTCCCTGCTCTGAGGGAGCCCGGGTTCTGGTTTACCTTCCCACTAGGTGGCAACGGTTTGTGGCAGTGGGAAGCAGTTTAGACACTTCTCTGTGGTACCTCTGGCTGTTAAGAAAAGACTTCTCTAGTGCCATTAGGCTAGGACATGGAGGGAATGGAGCCATTTGGAGCTATGGAGTTTATTTTTCTCTGTTTCATCTTATCTTCAATGTTTCCATTTCTCTCCAAAGGCTGAGAGAGAAACCAGTAGGTAGCTGGTTTAGTTAGAGAAGCCTTGCCTAATTAATGCCCTTGAAGGCAGAACTAGCAGACTCCCAAGGCCAGCAGCCTGGCTGAGAAGCCTACAAGGAAGGGACCATTCTGGAGAGAAACAGTGGCTTCATAGGGAGGGAAATGGCATCCTGATTTCGTGGGTACCACAGGGTACCAAACCCTAGAAGACTTTAGGACCAGAACAGAAAGGATAAAGGGAATCGGGTGGCATGGAAATGACATTTCTGAGCTATCGAGATGAAGTCATCTGCCCAGCTCCTATTCCACCTTCCTAAGCACCTGCATTCCTCTGGCCACCAAAGTAGCTCCTGGCAGCAATGTCTGTCCATATGCCCGGCTCCCTGCCCCTGACTGGTTGATTATTATCCTCCATTAATTATCGACATCACAATTCTGAAGATGTTAAAAGGTGAAATGAAATACAGTGTTGTGTATTTTTCCAAACACTTTTCTTGGCATTCCACATATCCGTAGTTTGGGTATGGTTATTCATTTTTATCATTAATAGACTCATTCTAACCACACTGTTTTGCAACTGTCTTTTTTTTTTCTTCTTCCTTTTGGCAACTGGCTAGTTCAGGGATCTGAACCCTTATCTTGGTGTTACAAGGCTGTTCGCTAACCAACTGAGCTAACCCGCCAGCCCTTGCAACTGCCGCCTTCACATTTTGTCCTACTCACCACTGTATCTCCAGTTCAAGGACAGTGCCTGGCACATAGTAGAAACTCAATAAGGAAAGCCTCAGCTAATGTATGACCGGTCTCCTTAGTTCTTCTAATGTCTACGGTATCGTCAATAATATTTAAACTTTCCCCAGTAAAGTAACCATTTTGGTTATTTTTTGTTTTTCTTTGCATATAATGCTGTAGTGAACATCCCAGCTCCACTGTGTTTATATATAGAAATAGCTGTCCTCTAAGTGCTCACTATGTACGTATGTTAATCTAAGTACTTTACATGCACTAACTTATTTAATATTCACAGCAGCCCTCTGAGGTCGGTGCTGTTATCATTCCCATTTCCAGATGACAAGACTGAGAAACAAAGAGGCTAAATATCTTGCAGCAGCAGGAAATAAGTGAACAAGCAAGCAACCTCGCTCAAAAGGCCAGGTTCGTAGCACCATGCTCCTTTGTTTGGATGGGTATCTTGAAATGAATTGTTACATCAGCAGGAAAGAACATTTCACTTCAAAAATGCTACACCAATTTAATTCACCCTCTCAGTGTTCAAGTGCGCTCAAAAGGCCAGGTTCGTAGCACCATGCTCCTTTGTTTGGATGGGTATCTTGAAATGAATTGTTACATCAGAAGGAAAGAACATTTCACTTCAAAAATGCTACACCAATTTAATTCACCCTCTCAGTGTTCAAGAGTACCTGCTTCCCAACACCCTTGCCAATAATGGATGTTATCAGTTTTTAAATCATTTGAAAACATAGGTTAAAAAAATTTTTATGGTTCATTTAATCTGTGTCTCCTGGTTAGCTAGAACACTGAGCTACATTCCATTGATTATTGGTTATCTATGTTTTTCCTGTGAATTGCTGGCTCATTTTCTCTGCCCATTTTTTTCTATTGTGTTCTATGCCTTTTAATTATTGATTTTTAAGAACACTAAATATTATTATAAAGGTGGCAAAAAGTTTCACCTACCCCCTTTTTTAAAATATATTTTGCCATTCAAAAGTTTTAAAAATTTGACGTAATCAAATTCAGTGTCTTTCTACATATGGTTTCTAAGTTTTGTGTTCTTTCCCACCAACAATGATAAAATATTTCATTGTATTCTTTTAGTATTTAATTTTTATGTTTAACTCTATATCTGGAATCCATTTGGGGATGTAACTTGGGCTTTAACTTTTTAAACGGAGCCCAATGTTCCCATTACTCTTCTTTGATGTGCTATGTTTATCGTATATTAAATTTCCATAAATACAAGGGTCTATTTCTAGACTCTTGTCCTAATTGTCTATTCCTGTGCCACGACATGTATGTAAAGCACCAGAGGCACGGCTGGCACATATTTAATGGCAGTTATGCCCTCATCTCTTCTTAACCTTCCTATATTCTTTTCCTTTCCATAGTTTCAACCTATAGAATTGTGCCTATGTCTTTTAACCTATTTAGAATCTCTCATCCTGAATTCTAGGGTGCACATCTGACCACCTCATGTCTAATGAAATGAGATGAGGTCACTCGACCAAATCATTTTTATAGCTTTATAACTATATATAATATGGCTTCCTCCCAGGCCTATTAAAGCAGCCAATCTCTTATTTATTTATTTTACATTCTGTGATGTTGTGGAGCAGGTGAGAGGGAGAGGGAAAGGGGAAGGAACTGGGATGGAAGAAGGAGGAAGGTGGAGGGAAGGGATTGAGGCCTGTGGCACCCCCCACATTCCCACAGGGGAGACCAGGGGGCTTCCAGCAGTGGCTTGGTCATTGCCAGGCTGGGCGCAGATGTCAAGGGGTTGTGGCAACAGCCTTTGCCTCCCACCTCCCCAGCTCAGGAACCCGGAGCCCTTCTTGCTGTGGCTGGGCTGGCTGAGGGTGTCGGGGGCCATAGCCAAGGCCCTTGGCTCCACACTGTCCCAGCTCAGGAGAGCCCAGGGCACTTTCTGTGTTGGCTCAGTGGTCATCACTGGGCTGGTTGCTCGTGTTGGGGGGGGGGGACGTGACTGAGGCCCAAAGCCCCCCATTGCCCTGGCTCAGGAGAGCCTGGGGTGCTTTCTGCAGCAGCTCAGTGGTCATCGCTGAGGTGCTTTTGCTTGTCAGGGAATTGTACCTGAGGCCTGAGGTCCCAGGCCCCCAGTCCTCCCCCCTTTCTGACTTGGTAGCCCAGGGGACTTCCAGTCCTTCTAGGTGTTACAGGTTTTCTTTGGTGAAATGAGACCTTTACCGGTTAATATCAAACTTTGTCTCTGGTCGTGGGTACTTTGTTTCTTCTTTCAGTTCTGTGTTGGATTATTTGCTGTTCCCACCACTCAAACTCTGTGCTGGAACTAATTTGTTGCCCTTTGCTGACTTCTAAAATGGGGGAACTTCCTGTGGGAACCAGTACTTGAGCTCTGTGGTTGAGCTAAATTTCTGCTTTGCTGCTGATTTCTCAGGGAAGACTTTTTGTGCAGCTCAGGTTTTAATGGTTGACTTTATAGGTACTTCTGGGTCTACTGAAATCCGTTGCACCTGGGTTACACAGAAACACTGGTCTGGGCCCGAGTCTTTACATCAAACTGCACCCCATGCAATTCTGTATTCCTGACCAGTCTCCTCTGCATGGTCCTACACTGATTGGGGAGCAGATTAGCTGTCCTTACTGTGCCCCAGTGTTACCCCGGTGGGCCTGTTTCCCCCACCACTCATGCTCCAAACCCTTCCCATACTCCAGTCCTTTGCAATGACTCACCAGCCTTTGGGTGGTTCCTTTTTTTCAGTTTTTGTGGCTCCTCATCCCATATGGGTCCACAAGAACCCTATTAGTGGTATTGCTGGACTGGGGGCCACCAAGGCCCTCTTCTCCCCTGCCACCTCCAAGCAACTTTATCTGAAAGGCACAGCTGCAGCTTTTTGCCAGCTCCTGCTCTGTACGCTCAGCAGCTCCAGCCTCGAAACGACTGGGATTCAAAACAGTTGGAGGGTTTTTTTCCTCTTATTGTGGCTTCTCCTGCCTTCAAGCACTCCATAGGTCTCTCCTCCTCTTCCCCTGAGCTCTAGCAGCCCTAGCTTGGCTGTCATTGCTTTTTTACAGTTGTAAATTGGTTGATTTGTGGGAGAGTGTGACACTGGGGACCATTTATTCCACCATCTTGACTGGAAGTCCTAATCTCTCTTTATTGATAAGAATAAGAAACAGAGTTGAATTTCTTCAGGTTGCTTCTTAGGGTTCCTGGACATGAAGTCATTCACAAAGCTGCTTGTCAGTCATTCTGCTGTTAGCAGATGTCTGAGGTTTTGGGAAAGGATCCAGAGACACAACTCCCCATCGTGGCTATGGGTGCCATTTGTGCCCTTTCTGTCGGTTGGGTCAGGTGGCATCATTCAATGTTGTATTAGTCAAAGTTCTCCAGAGAGACAGAATCAATAGGATAGTTATAAATACATGAGAGGGAATTTATTAGAGGGATTGGTTCATGCAGTGTGAAGAGAAGACCCATGAAAGGCCATCTACAAACTGGGTGCTGGTAGCATGGCTCAGTCCAAGTCTGCCTCAAAACCAGGGAAGCTGATGATGTCCTTGGTGTAAGTCATAGAGTCCAAAAGCGGAAGAGTCTTGAGCTCTGATGTCCATGGACAGGAGGGAAGAGTGTCTCCCAGCTCCAGAGAATAGAGAGAGAGCTTCACCTTTTCTTCTCCATTTTTTGTTCTCTCCGGGCCCCCAGCAGATTGGATGGTTCCTGCACACATTGAAGGTGGGTCTTTCCCACCCAGTCCATTCCAGTTCTCATGCTAACCTCTGCTGAAAACACCCTCATAGACACACACATCTAAAAAGATAGCTCTTTCTCCATTTTTTGTTCTCTCCGGGCCCCCAGCAGATTGGATGGTTCCTGCACACATTGAAGGTGGGTCTTTCCCACCCAGTCCATTCCGGTTCTCATGCTAACCTCTGCTGAAAACACCCTCATAGACACACACATCTAAAAAGATAGCTCTACCAGGTTTCTCAGCATTCCTTCATCTAATCAAGTTGACACCTACAATTAACCTTCACAAATATCTTCCCATGGCAAGTGGCCTGCCATCCCTGAGCCTTCTCATGGGCTTTCCCCTTTAAATTAAGGTAACTCTTCTGTCACCAGATTCTAGTCCAGTTCCACTCTCCACAGTGTCAATGACACAATGAGATCCTTCTCAAGTAATGAATAATAACCTCAAATTTGTTCTGCAAGTTACCCATTTTCTACACATTGATGTTTTAATATTCGGGGCCATAATACTCTATCCAGCCCCCATTTCAACTCTTTCTCTGTATAGCACATGTGGTTAAGAGCATGGCCCCTGAAGCCATGTACGAATCCCAGCTTCCCCCACCCCAACTCCCCGAGAAACCACCTGGGCAACCTCGAGCCTCTGCCTCAGTTTCCTCATTTGTAAAATGGGGGTGATGATAATATACCTACCTTGTAGGGTTGTTATGAGACTAAATTAATAATTGTAAAGTACTTAGAACACTGCCTGACATAGTAAAGTGCTGGAAGTGTTTGCCAAGATAAATAAAATGATCCATCGAACCTTTCCTACATTTGCATTAATCTCCCCATGTCATTCCTTCTACTCCCCAAAATAATTGGTTTGTTCATGTTTCTCCCTCTTCCAATTTTCACTTGAAAATACTCTCTATATCAACTAGGCTCAAAACATATTTGTTTTTTCCCATATCCAGTGATGCCATGTAGATTATCAATCTCACAGAAATAATAGTAGTTGAAGTAATGATAATATTAATAAAGACATTCACAAGGCCTATATGAATAAAACTTTTCAACTCTCCTGAAGGATACATTCATGGGCAGAAAGATGAAATCATAAAGATGTCAGTTACTTCTGAGTTAATTTGTAAATTAACTCAATAAAAATATCAATAAGTTTTTCCAAACTAGAGAGTGATTCTGAAGTTTATGTGAAAGACAAAAACAAAAATATTCAGGAAAACTCTAAAAGAGAAAGGTGGAGGTAACAAAACTTACAAGATTTTAAAAATTGTTTATAAAGCCTCACTAATTAAAATACTGTAGTCTTAGTGTGCGAATTTATAGATTGACCAAGGGAACAGAATAAGAAATGAGCCTTTAGTACACAAAAAAGGTGACATCTTAAGTAAGTGGGGAAAGTCAGTGGGGGACTATCGAAGTGATTGTATTGGGACAGCTAGGTAGCTGGCTTGAAAAAACATGCACAGTCAATTCTCATTATCAGTAGTACTTCTATAAAGATGCCTCAAACACAAAATTAGTGAAAACTAAAACATTGCTGCTAGGGGAAATACAGGGTTAGATTTCTTTGAGCCTCTGGTCACAACATTTTCATCAACTAATCAATATATAACCTTGTTTTACGTGTGTTTCTGTTTAAAGACACCTTGTATAATACGTATTATTGATTCATTAACATTGAACTCATGGCCAACAGCAGTATAATTCATGCCTGAACAAAGCTTATCTAATGCATATTTGCTCTGTAAGGCACATCACGGCCTTCTTGGGTTTGGGAACCCTACACAGCACTTCAGCGCCATGGTTGGGCACCAACACACAGCACAAAAATGTGAAAAACATGGTACTACACAGACTGCAAAAAAGACATTTATTTATAGTTCTAGAGCTAAAACAAGAAGTTAGAGTATGGCCTGGTTCCAGCTCAGCTGGGAATGTTCACATGTTAAGCAACTCAGATTTTTTGCCCCTTCTTATGTGACGGAGAATAACTGCAAAAGCACCATAAGTATTGATTTGGGAGCTATAAATTAGCAAGAAGGTAAATCTGCAAATACAGAATCTTCAAATAATGAGCATAGGTGGTAGTTAGATCCATATCATATACTGTATACTTTCAAAGGATCAAATCTTGAAATGTAAAATAATTAAAAAGTAGTAGAGAAAACAGTGGAGGTTTTTTTCCTGACCTTGAAATGGAAAAGAAATTTAATTAAAACATAAAGTCTAGGCTGGCTGGTTAGCTCAGTAGGTTAGAGCACAGTCTTCTAACACCAAGGTCATGGGTTTGGATCCCCGTACCAGCCAGCCACCAAAAAAATATTAAAATTTTAAAAAATGTAAAAACAAACAACAAAAAATACCATAAAAGCTAAAAGCCACAAGTAAAGATTGTTAAATTTGACTATAATTAGACAACAAAAAACCAAAAAACTTTTTCAAGGAAAAAAAAAGTATAACCAAAGTCAAATTTAATTTATCAAATAATCAAAATGTAAAAGATAAGTGATAAATTAGAAAAAATATTTGCAATTCACTTGAGAGCACAGGCATAATCTCCCTAGAATATAAAATGTCTTAGACATAGACAAGAAAAAGAGTAAAACCCCAACAGAAAAACCAAAGGATATGAAGAATTCATAGGAAAAAAATGTATAAACAGTTCATAAAACATGAGAAGATGCTTAACTTTATTCATAATAAGAGTAATGCAATCTAAAACTATACTCATACTTATAAATTATTTGTCACCCATCAAACTGGCAAAAACCCAAAAGATTTTGGAATGGTGTAATGATGCTGCTGTGAGAAAGCATGTCCTTTCATCCATTTCTGTCAGGTGTTTTAACTGGTACAATCCCTACAGGGGACAAATTGGCAATCATTATCAGAATTCAAATGGGTATAATTTTGATCCAGAAACTCACTCTTAGGGCTCTATCCCATACTTAAGCACATGCAAAATGACCAACAGACAAGGTTATTCACTGCAATGTTGTTGGTGATAGCCAAAGATCAGACTATCAATAACATAACGATTGAGTAAACTATGGTTATTTATACAATGAAAAACTTCACAGTTGTAAAAACATATAAAAAGTTCTTTATAGATTGGCATGAAAAGATAACCAAGATATATTAAGTGAAAAATAAAAATGCAGAAAAATATTTTTGTTATTCTTTGTGTATAAAGAGGAAAAGAATTATGTGCACTGGCTTGCATGTGCACAAAAATTAAATGAAAGGATTATTAAGAAACTAATAACAGTGCTTACCTATTGTGGGAACAGATCAAATATAGGAATGAGGTGGGGAAAAGATTGTTTTAGAATTTCTGATATTTGACCCTAGGGAATGTATTACATATTCAAAAAATTAAATAGAAAATTTTATTTTAAAAGGAAGCTGGATAAATTTGATTATAAGACAAAAGCATGTCATCCTTTTGTCAACACAGAAACAGAGGAAATTAGAAACTCCAGGAAGCAGGGGAGTCACTATACAAGAAAGTCCTGGTCCAAACTGGAAACAAACCAAAATTCACCATGTTTTCTGTAAATTGCACGCTATAAGCAAAGAGAATCCATTCAACCTTGATGGTTGGGACAATATTAATTAGGACCCATCTAATCCCTGAGCTCAGATTCTTGGGTAGTCTAATCAGGCCAGTGGGTACCCAGTTAAATTCAGTCCAGCCTGTTGCACCCCTAATGAAACTAAGGTAAATGACATTCAAAAAGGAAGATACCAAGTGGAGAATCACCATTTGGCCCGGCCACCATCTGTAAAATTACTGAACTATTAAAACTAAATCTAACTATTAAACTTTTTTTCTTTAAAACATCCACACTCCTCTATCTGACATGCAATACCCTGAGAACCCAGCCTCTCTTTGGCCATTCTACCGGCCCAACCAGGCTCTGGGAAGACAAGGATGAGTCAAAAAGTCAATAAAATAGTGTAATTATCCTATGAAAAGCTCCCTGGCTAAGGTCAACATTTTTAGCTTCTCTTCGCAGCCAGTCTATGATAAGAAAAGAAGAGTTGTATACCAGAGCGTTTGTCTTATTTCCTCTACTCTGCTGGAGTTCCAAGATTTACCATCCAGATTCTCTCAACCTGACTCAGTGGCTGAGAGTTCCATGTGTACAATGGATGCCTTAGTTTATGGATACATTTATGTGACGATGGCATTTTGTCATAGAATAGATGCAAGAGCAGGGGTCACGATTACTATAGCCCCTGGACTCCATGTGTACAATGGATGCCTTAGTTTATGGATACATTTATGTGATGATGGCATTTTGTCATAGAATAGATGCAAGAGCAGGGGTCACGATTACTATAGCCCCTGGACCACACCTGTTTTTGTAAATAAAATTTAATTTACATATTGTTTATGGCCGCTTTCATGCAGTAACAGTAGGGTGAGTAGTAACAGAAACCATATGCCCTGCAAAGTCAAAGATATTTATTATCTAGCCTTTACAGAAAAAATTTGCTGGACCCTGCTCAAGAGTGTTCTGGCCTGGCATCCCCCTGATTTTCCACTGACAAAATTAGATATGATAGCCCAAATCATCACCATTAAAAACTGTTTGGCTGTGTGTGTGTACATATACATCTATATAACTTTGCATAGTAGCACTCTCTTATTACAAAATAACCATAAGATCAGGAACCAGATGTTCATTCAAAGAGACTATAATAATCTTACCTGCGTTCTTCTCTCTGCCAAGAATCCAATGTGTTTTACACACCTGAGGGAGGCAGCTGGCTTAACAGAAAGAACAAGGTCTTCCAGGTCAGATCTCATTAAAATCAGCTGTCACATTCTGGTTGTGGAACCCTGAATGCATCACTTACCATCCTTGAGCTCTAATTCCCTTCCCTGGATCATGGGGACACCATTACCTTCCTCACAAGGAAGATCGATGAGATACCACACATAAAGTGCCCAACAGATAGTTGGCACTTGATACGTGGTGACTGTTAGTTGTACTATACCTTATTCTCAGCGGCCTGGATCCCACGCTTTTCTGGCTTTTTTCATTCCCCGGTCTCATCACCCAACCACCATTTCTTTTCATTACTGACAATATCATTATTAATACGCTTTCTCTTATCAGTATTTAGGTACTTATTTCTTAACTTCAAATTATTAAAGGCTGGAAGTCTCAGTAAGTTGCCATAACTAGTAATTAGAAAGAAAAAAATGTAGTTATCCAAAAGATTTTATATATATATGTATATTCACACACGCACATATGTTGGTGTCTTTTCTTTTATATATAAACATATTCCTTTATATATATGAAATCATATATATACTTTTTAAGTTACATATGATTAAGTTATATATATATAAAAGTATATATATATATATTTTTTAAGTTAATAGCTAATATCATAAGAAATAAAGAAATCTTCACATCCTAGAAATAAAGAGGAATCCAAAAATCAGGACAAAAAAATATGGCAACTGACCATAAAATTCCTAGAGGAAGGGAAGAGATGCTAGTTTCAGTAATCTAGGGATTTGAGTTTTTATACTCATGTGAGGATGGAAAATCCCCACGTTAGTGCAGGGAGTTGGAACTGAGACATCTGCACAAAGCTTGGCACCTTCCAGGGGCCATCCATCAGTATGCAAGTATTATGAGAAAGTTTGTCAGTGTTTTCTTAGGCTCCAGATGGAGAGAAGGAAAACTTTATCTTGTCAATTTGAAAATGTGGACCAGCACCATACATGTGTTTGAACGTTGAATTTATACTCTCCATGTGATCTGAGGACACCAATGATGCTTGATATCTGAAAACAATTATTTTATATATTTTGCAAGTTCATCTTCAATGGGTTTTTATCTGCAGAAATTCTGTGCAGTTGATAAATTAACGATCTGGAAGAAGGAAACACAAAACATGCCCCAGACACAGGCTGCACAGGATTCTGACATAAAATAAACCCACTGAAGATGAGCTAACAAGAAAAAAAAAAACAATGTTGAACATTCAACAAAATAATTCACCATGAGTGAAAACTAACATGTATCACATAGAATTCAATATAATAAGCAAAAATCTTAAGTACAGATTGCATCCATAAAACAGATAACTTTTAAAGTTACTAAAGATGGGCCGAGCCCGTGGCGCACTCGGGAGAGTGTGGTGCTGAGAGCGCAGCAGCGCTCCCACCGCGGGTTCGGATCATTTATAGGGATGACCGGTGTGCTCACTGGCTGAGTGCAGTGCGGCCAGTCTCAAAAAGGACAAAAAATAAATAAAAAATAAAATAAAGATGAGGACTTCTATTTTTGGGCAATAATAATAACAGAGATTGGATTTACCTTCCTGTATGAAACAACCAAAAAGGACAAAATACGTAAAACAATGATTTTCAGACATTGGACATCAGGCAGCTGTGGACAGTGGCAGCTGAGATGGGAAACACAGAAGGCGAGCCCAGCAATTGCACCAGCTCACTGCCTGGAGTTTCCAGGCCACAACACAGGAAGAGAGAATCCAGGCAGAGGCTAGCAGTCTCCTTGAGTTAAGAGGGAGAGCTGGGAGAGGAGGAGGCTGTGGTGGCTAGACCTCACAGGAAGAGAAGAGAGGGACACATTGAGAGTGCTCCATAGACCTTCAGAGCCTCTCGAGTCTTCAGCTGAGTTCAGATCAGAGCATCCATGTAAGGAAACTACCCAAGGATGGGGAAAGAATCAGCCAAAAAGAGCCAAGAGAACAGTCCCCAAAGTTCACACAGAGACAGGAATAGTTCATTTTCCCACCAGCTCACATGGAAACCCTCATAATTCAAGGGCATTGAGTAGATTACTTAAAAAGATATCATCTCATTGTGATATCAAGATTTCAAACAAAGAAATTTGCCCTGGATAAAGAGGGACATGTAATAGTAATAATAAACAACAAGTCGATTCATCCAAGCGAAATAATAACCCTTGAGATGAGGAGATGTAGCTGAGAGTCTGGGGAATCCGAGGTGGCTGGGATTTGCAGGACAGAGTACAAGAAGAGAGGGAGTATCACAGAAAGAGGAGCCCAGCATTTGCAGAGGGTGCACTTGAACATTAAACTGAATATGATAAGCACATGTGTGTAAGGAATCTAGCCAAGCCCGGGGAAAGATCCACCCAAAAGACCTAGAAGTAACATTACCCAGTACTCACACGTAGCTTGGCATGATGCCTGTTCACGTCAGCCAAACTGAATAAACCTTATGATTCTCAGAGTACAAGGTAGAATACACAGAAGAGTCTTGCCTCAATAGTGGGGAATAATTAAATCTCTACTGAGCGCTGCTCCAGCTTTGCCTAATAAATCTTAAAAGCAAAACCTGAAGAGATCAAACTGTTTCAAGTAACTTAACTGTGTCCCAGAACAAAGGGCAATAAATTTTATAGGAATACAAAAATATCCAGCATACATCAAGGAAAAATTCACAATGTCTGGCATCCAATCAAAAATTCACAGATATATATATATAAAGGAAAACATTGCCTGTAATGAGAAAAAATAAATTAATTAAAACCAAACCATAACTGACAATAGATAATATAAATAGCAAGCATAGTCATTAAAACAGTCACTATAACTATTCCACATGTTAAAAAAGTTAAGAAGAGATATGGAAGATATAAAAAAGGAACCAAATAAAACTTCTAAAGAAGAAAACTACAATGTGTGAGATGGAAAATACATTAGAAAGGATTAATGGCAAATTAGATTTTGCAGAAGAGAAGACTAGTAAACCTGAAGATGTAACAATAGAAACAAATCCAGGAAGATAAAAAAAGGAAAGAAAAGAAAAAAAAACAGAAACACAGAGAGGAAAGAGGATTTTTTAAAATGAGAATCGCATCAGTGAGCCATGTGAAAACTTCCGAGTGTGCTAATATACTTTAATGGGATCTATGAAGAAGAGCAAACATTGGAGCAGAAAAAATACTTAAAGAAATAATGGCCATAATTTTTCCAAATTTGATAAAAATTATAATCCCACAAATCCAA
Organism: Galeopterus variegatus; assembly: GCF_000696425.1. NCBI lineage: Eukaryota > Metazoa > Chordata > Mammalia > Dermoptera > Cynocephalidae > Galeopterus > Galeopterus variegatus. The sequence continues at coordinate 411,070 of NW_007727122.1, read as the reverse complement.
GAATCTCAACAAACACCAAGCACAAGAAATATGAAGAAAAAGATACTAAGGCCTATCATAATCAAACTGTTCAAAACCAGTGATAATTAAAAAAACCTAAAACCTACTTAAGAGCAGCCAGATTTAAAAACAACACAAAAATAAAAATAAAACAAAACAAAAAACCAAAATACCACCAATATGCAACACATGAGGAAACAAAAATAACTCATCAGAAACAATGTGAGAAAACAATAGTTTCAAAATGCTGAAAAAAAATAATCTGTCAGCCTAGATGTCTATACCCAAAAAATTTCTTTCAAAAACAAAGCTGAGGGATGGCCAGTGAGCTCGCCTGGTTAGAGCGTGGTGCTGATAACATCAAGGTCAAGGGTTTGGATTCTCATACTGGCCAGCCA
>NW_007727122.1:395875-409745 GCF_000696425.1 Galeopterus variegatus | reverse complement strand
ACACATGAGGAAACAAAAATAACTCATCAGAAACAATGTGAGAAAACAATAGTTTCAAAATGCTGAAAAAAAAAAAAATCTGTCAGCCTAGATGTCTATACCCAAAAAATTTCTTTCAAAAACAAAGCTGAGGGATGGCCAGTGAGCTCGCCCGGTTAGAGCGTGGTGCTGATAACATCAAGGTCAAGGGTTTGGATTCTCATACTGGCCAGCCACCAGCGAAAAGAAGGGGGAAAAAAAAAAAAAGACGAAATAGATTTTTTTCAGATATCCAAAAGCTGAAAGAATTTCCCTCCAGCACACCCACACTACAAGGAATAATAAAAGAAGTCCTTCAGACAAGAGCAAAGAGGTATCAGATGAAAATATGGATCTACACAAAGGAAGAAAGCACACTGAAAATGATAACTACATAGGTAAACACACAAGATTTTTCTCTTGTCATATAAATCCCTATAAAGGTAATTTACTCTTTAAGCAAAAGCAATAACCAATATGGGTTTTATAGCATATGTAAAAGTAGACTGTGACAGTAGCACAAAGTTTAGGAGGAAAGAAATGGAAGCACAACATTGAAAGTTTCCTATACTATAGATGAGGTGGCATAATATTACTGTAAGATAGAATGTGAAAAGTTAAAAATATGCATGATAAACCCTAAAGCAACTTCTAAAATAATAAAACAAAGTGTTATAGCTAGTAATCCAAATAGTAGATAAAATGGAATTATTTTTAAAAATTCAATTAATTCAAAAGAAATTGGAAAGAGTGGAAAAGGGAACAAGATAAGATGGAACAAATTTTTAAAACTAGTGAGATAATGGATTTGAACCTAACTATATCAATAATCATATTATACATAGTCTAAGTACCCTAATTAAAAAGCAATATTTGTCAGATTAGATTACAAAAATGTGAAGCCCAAACATATGCTGCCTGTAAGAAATGCACTTCTAATATAAGGACACAAATAAGTTAACAGTAAAAGGACGGAAAAATATACATTATGCAAACATTAATTCAAAGTCAGACTGTTGGAGAGGCTATATTATCAGACAGTATAGATTTCAGGCCAACGAATATTTCCAGCAATAAATAACATCACTTTCAGTGGTTGCTTTAGGGATTACAATATACATTACTAACATTTCACAGCCTCTTTGGAATAAATCTTTTACCATATCAAGTAAAACATAGATGTTTTTCAACCATGTCGTTCCCTTTACCCTCCTACTTCTTGTTGTAGTTGTCACATGTATTACATCTAAGTACGTTGAAAACCCTACCAAAGAATTTTATAGTATTTGATTTCAACAGTCAGACACACTTTAGAGAGCTTAGGAGAAGAAAAATTATCTGTTACACATACCCAGATATTGACCGTGTCTGTTATTCTTCCTTCATTCCTGAAGTTTCAAGGATCCCCCTGGTATCATTTCCCTTTAAACTTAAGAACTTTCTTTAACATCTCTTTAAGACTAGGTCTGCTGGTGATGAATTTTCTTTTTCTTCCTCTGTGTCTTATTTCACCTTCATTCTCAATTAATATTTTTATTGCATATAGAATTCTGGATTAACAGTTTTCTTTTTTTAAAGTTTTGATCTACTGTTCTTTGGCCTCCAAGGTTGCTAGTTAGAAATCCATGGCCATAAAAATCATTGTCCCCCTAAAATAGATAGATGGATTTTTTGTGTGTTTGATTTAATTTATCCAAACAGGATATAAGGTAACAATGAACACCAAATAGGTGTTCATTGATCTTCTTGAATATCAACTTGTGTCTTCCACCAAATTTAGCAAGTTTTTTGCCATTATTTCTTCAAATGTGTTTTCTGAACCCAATTCTTTCTCTTCTATTTCTGGTATTCCAATGGCAAATATTACACCTTTTCATATTATCCCACAAATCTCTGGAGTTCTGTTCATTTTTGTTAATTTTTTTTCTTTTTCAAGTTAGATAATTTCCATTATTCTATCTTCAAGTTCACTGACTCTTTTTTTTTTATCTCCATTCTGTTGAACCCATCCAGTGAAGTTTTTATTCCACATATTATATTTTCTAGGTTCTAAAATTTCCAATTCGTTCTTTTTGTAGTTTCTATTTCTATGTCTGAGAATTTTATCTTTCTATTCACTTCAAGTTATAATAGCTGCATAAAATCATTGATAATTCTAATATTTGGATCATCTTGGGATTAGCATCTGTTGTCTGTGTTTTTTCTTGAAAATTGGTCACATTTTCCTGGTGTTTCCTATGTCAAGTAATTTTGGATTATATCCTGGATAATTAAAACGTTGTGGGTGGAACTCTGGGTTTTGTTAAAATCCCCTGAAGGTCAATATTGGCAGTAAATCTGGTTAGATCCACACTGTAAATTCAGTTTCATCTTCTGTGGGCTGTGCTTCTAATGTCAACTGAGTTTTTAAAGCCTTTTCTATGCTCTACTGGATTTGTACCATGCATGCACCACTCATAAATTAGTCTGGGACTTGGGCTATAGATTATATTCTAGTTCGGTTCTCAGATTCCATGCTATGCTTCTATGGGTCTGTCTCACACATGCCCAGCTGAGGGATGACTTGTATTGGTTCATATGTAATTAGGGGATTCCTTTTTCTAGCTCTCTCCTCTCCTCCTCTTCCCTACACTTTCCAGGTCCCAAGGTCCCACCTTTTCTTATTTCTTTGGCCACAAATACAGGTTTCTCTCTGAGTTTTAGCCTCCTGTGCTTTCACACAGCTTCACAAGACTGGGGCACACCTAGAGTGAAGTGATGAGACAAAGCAGAGGGAGTCCTCCAGACTTTCAGAACATAGGAAACTCTTATTCTAGCTCCTCTGGCCAAAGAATAAGTTTTCTCTCAAGGTTTTAAGTGTCTGTGCCATTACCGCCACCACTACAGCTTCACAAATGGGGCTGCCCTCCAGGAAGAATCAAGAGAGAGAGAGGAAAAAACATAAAAAAGAAGAAAAAGAAAAACAACTGGGATTCTCCCTTATATTCCCTGGTTTGCAAAGGTCTTCTTTAGTCTTCAGGTCAGAAGAAGGTCTTTGAGTTTTCGCTGTCCATACCTGCTATACAATTGTACAACTGGGACTACCCTGGAGACAAAGCTGGGAAACAAAACCAGGAAATTCATTCTCATACTGGTTGATCTTCAAGATTTGACTTCCCTCCCTGATCTTGTTTATTTTTCAGAGTCTCCAGGTAGTCTTTTTAAAATCCCATCTAGAGTTACTAGCTGTAATCTGTGGGAAAGACAGGCGATAGTGGACTTAATCCTTCTTGGCCAGCACCAAAAGTTACAAATAAATTGTTCAGGTAGGCAATGGTTATGAACACACATCTGACAATGACAGAGAACTACAACGTCTGAAAAACTTACAAAAACACACTGACCTTCATTTATAACCAGGGAAATTGAAGTTAATATGATAAAATTTGTACACAACAGTTTGGCAAATTTTTTATCTTATAACATCAAGAGCAAAAGATGATGTAAGGAAACAGGAACTCTTTTATATTTTAGGTGGAATTGTAAATTGGTATAACCAATTCAGAACCAAAAACATAAAAGAGATTAAAAGAATTAAAAGGCAGTATCACATACAACTCTATAGCCACAAATTTGAAAACTTACAGGAAATGGATAATTTTCTCACAAAAATACAACTGCCAACATTTGTCCAAGAAATATTAGATAGTTTGAATGACCAATTACAAAAGCTGTTGAAAAATGACAAGCAACCACTAAAAATGGCTTTAAGTCCAAATGGGTTTAGAATTGAGTTTTATCTAAGTTATTAAATTATTATAATGTTATTTAAATTTTTCCAAGCTGCATAAAAGTATAGAAACCTCTCCAACTTACTTTACTAGTAAGCATTTTAATAACTAAATTGGTTGAAGATAGTGCCAAATGAAGATCAAGCTCAGTCATGTATTTATAAAGAAAAGTTCAGAGTATTAGCAAAACAAATTTAGCAGTATGTAAAATAATAACACAAAAAATATGACCCAAAGGGTTTATTTCAGATATTCAAGGATGGTACAATAGCAAGAAATCGATCAACATAACCCAGTACATAAAAAAACCAAAAGACAAAAACTGTATCATTAAGCATCTATCATCATCTGTCAAGATGTTCAAGATTAAGGACCATAACTGAGAAAGACAACTCCTGATTATATCTGAACTCCCTGAATTCTAGTTGTAATTCCAAAGAACACTTCATTTGTTCTTTGGAATTACATAAACCAATACATTTGTTTTCCTTAAGCTAGTTTGAGTTGGAAGGCTGTCACTTGCAGTTTAGAATACACACTAGCATCAACAGGGAAACTACTTGGAAATAAAACAATATTCCATAAAGTAGTCACATGCAAAATAAATAAAGTCAGTAGAGAACTCTCATACACTGCTAGTGGGAATATAAAATGGTGTAGCCACTTTGGAGAACAGTTTGGTAGTTTCTCAAAAAGTTAAACATAAAATTACCATAAAACTCAACAATTCCACTCCTACATATCTACCCAAGAGAAATAAATACGTATATCCACACAAACACTTCATATGAATGTTCACAGTAACATTATTCGTAATAGTCCAAAACTGGAAACAACCTAAATGTCCATCACTGGTGAACGGATAGGCAAATGTTGTATACCCATATAGTGGAATGCTATTCAGTAGAAAAAAGAAGCAAATTACTAACATATGCTACATCATAGATGAATCTTGAAAAACATTATGCTAAGTGAAAGAAAGCCGGACACAAGAGACTACATAAGATTCTATTTATACAAATTATTTAGAAAACATACAGAGCTAACAGACAACCTTAAGCACACAAACATCCAAATTATGGGTGTTCCAGAAGGGGAGGAGAAAGGAAAAGACATTAAAAACCTATTCAATGAAATAATAATGGAAAACAGGTATAGAAAGAGACGTGGACCTTCAGATCCACATATAGGGAGAGACACGGACCTTCAGATCCAAGAGGCTCAAAGATTCCCAAACAGATTCAATCCAAAAAGGTCCTAAGACACATATAGTTCAAATGTCAAAAGTCAAACACAAAGAGAGAATCTTAAAAAGAGAAGGCAAGAGGGCACCTGGGAACATCACCAGGAGCTACAGGCAGCCCTCACCACTGCCACAACACCACTTCCATGCAGGTGATCCACGACAGCCACTGCCACTGCAAAGGTAGCTCACTGCCACAGAAGCAGCCATAGCAACCATGCAGGTGGTTGGCCAACCACTTGACTGCACTGACACAAAAAATCACCAGTGGAGTCCAGGAAAAGAAGAAGTCTGTCCTCAAATTCCACTCCAGAGTAAGAGAAGAAGCAACTGCTCTACCAGATCACCAGACATCAATGTAGACATACTAGAAATATGTAGAAAAAAAGAAAGACAGTAGTACACCACCAATGGAAGAATAATTCTCAAGTACCAGACCCCATACAGCAAGAAACCCTTGAAATTACTGAAAAGAAGTTCCAAGCAAACATCTTAAGGAAACTCAATGAGATATGAGAAGGCCCAGTTAGACAACACAATGAAATGAGAAAAAGTATCCAGGATATAAAAAGAGTAAACTTACAAAGAGATTAATATCTTAAATAAGAATATAGCAGAACCCCTGAAACTGTAAGATTCACTCAACAAAATAAAAAACACAACTGAGAGTTTAAGCAGCAGGTTAGAGCAAGCAGACAAAAGAATTTCTGATCTTGAAGACAGTCTTTTTGAAATAAGCCAGGTGAACAAAAGAAAAAAGAATTCATGAAAATGAAGAAAATCTGAGACAGCTACACAATCTTAAGTGTACAAACATTCAGATTATAGGTGTTCCAGAAGGGGAGAAGAAAGGAAAAGACATTGAAAACCTATTCAATGAAATAATTATGGAAAACATCCCAGATATAAGGAGAGACACAGACCTTCACATCCAGGAGGCTCAAAGATCCCCAAACAGATTCAATGCAAAAAGGTCCTCTCCAAGACCCTTTATAGTAGAAATGTCAAAAGTCAAAGATAAAGAGAGAATCTTAAAAACAGCAAGAGAAAAGTGTCACGTCACCTATAAGGGAGTCCCTACAAGACTAATACCAGACTTCTCAAAAGAAACTCTACAGGCCAGAAGAAAATGGGATGATATATTCAAAATACAAAAAAAAAAACTTCCAGCCAAGAATAACAAACCCTACAAGGCTATTCTTCAGAAATGAGGGAGAAATAGGGTATTTCCCAGACAAACAAAAACTGTAGGAGTTCACCACCACACAATTAGCCATAGAAGAAATCCTCAAGGGAGTCCTACATCTGGAATCTGAAAAACAATAACCACTACCATGAATACTCAAGGAGGAACAAAACCCCTTCCAGCCAAGAATAACAAACCCTACAAGGCTATTCTTCAGAAATGAGGGAGAAATAGGGTATTTCCCAGACAAACAAAAACTGTAGGAGTTCACCACCACACAATTAGCCATAGAAGAAATCCTCAAGGGAGTCCTACATCTGGAATCTGAAAAACAATAACCACTACCATGAATACTCAAGGAGGAACAAAACCCACTGGTAGAACAAAAATGAGAAAGAGAAAGAAACTATATCTTACCACTTCAAAAACCCAACAAATATTGTAGACAAACAAAAAAAAGGGAAAGGAAGGAACAAATGATATTTAAAACATCCAAAGGAAAATTGACAAAATGCCAGGAATAAGACGACACCTTTTTATAACAACCCTGAATGGAAATGGGTTAAACTCCCCACTCAAAAGACACAGACTGACTGATTAAATTAAAAAGCTAGACCCAACTATATGGTATCTTCAAAAGACTCACTTCCCTTGTAAAGACATACACAGAGAAATAGTAAAAGGATGGAAAGATATACCATGCAAATGGAAACCAAAAACTGATAGGAATAGCTATTCTTATATCAGATAAAATAGACTTTAAACCAAAAACCATAAAGAGAGACAAAGAAGGCCACTGTATAATGACAAAGGGATTTATCCAGCAAGAGGACATAACTATCATAAATATATATGCACCCAACATTGGAGCACCCAGATATGTAAAACAAACACTATAAGACCTAAAGAAAGAGTGGGCTCCAATATGATAATAGTAGGAGACCTGAAGACCCCACTCTCAGCATTGGCCAGATCATCTAGGCAACAAATCAACAGAGAAACACAGGATTTAAACTACACTTCAGAGCAATTGGACCTTGCAGATATCTACAGAATATTTCATCCAACAAGTACAGAAAATACATTCTTCTCACTAGCACATGGAACATTCTCTAGGATAGACCATGTTAGGTCACAAATCAAGACTCAACACATTTTTAAAAATTAAAATCATTTCAAGTTTCTTTTCAGACCACAGTGGATTAAAACTAGAAATCAATATCAAGCAAAACTCTAGAAAGTATACAAATACATAGAAATTAAACAACATGCTCCTGAACAAGAAGCATGTTCAAGCAGAAATTATAGGTCCAAAAAGAAATTAAACAGGACATCAAAAAATTTCCTGAAACAAATGAAAATAAAGACACATCATACCAAAACCTGTAGGATACTGCAAAAGCAGTACTAAGAGGGAAGTTTATTGCAATGAATTCTTACATCAAAAGAATGAAAAGATTTCAAATAAACAACCTAACATATACCTCAAAGAATGAGAAAAACAAGAAAAATCCAGTCTCAAAACTACTAGCTGGAAAGAAATAATTAAGATCAGGGCAGAACTAAATGAAATGGAGAGGGGCCCAAAAAATAATACAAATGATCAATGAAACAAAAAGTTGATTTTTTGAGAAGATAACCAAAATAGACAAATCATTAGCTAGGATACTAAAAAAAAAAAGAAGAGAGAAGACTCAAATAACAAAATCAAAAATGAAAAAGGAGGCATTACAACCAATACCACAGAAATACAAAGAGTCATTATAGACTATTGTAAACAACTATATGCCAACAAATTTGAAAACCTGGAAGAAATGAATAAATTTCTGGACACACATAAACTATCAAGACTGAACTAAGAAGAAATAGAAAACCTGTACAGACCAATAACAAGCAACAAGATTGAAGCAGTAATCAGAAGTCACCCAACAAAAAAAGCCCAGGACTGGATGGCTTTAGTGCTGAATTGTACCAAACCTTTAAAGAGGAATTAATACCAATCCTCTTCAGACTATTCCAAAAAATTGAAACAGAGGCCATTCTCCCAAACTCATTCTATGAGGCCAGCATCACCCTGACACCAGAACCAAAGACACAACAAAAAAGGAAACCACAGGCCCAATATCTCCGATGATGCAAAAATCTTCAACAAAATATTAGCAAGCAGAATACAGCAACACATCCAAAAAGTTATACATCGTGATCAACTGAATTCATTGCAGGGATGCAAGGATGGTTCAACATATGCAAATCTATGATATGATACATATAACAACAAAATCAAGGACAAAAGCCATATTATCTCAGTAGACCCAGAAAAAGCATTTGACAAAATTCAACATCCCTTCATCAGAAAGACTTTCAGCAAATTAGGTATAGAAGTATCTCAACACAAGACAGCCATACATGAAAAACCCATCACCAATGTCATCCTGAATGGAAAAGTTTTCAGCTTTTCACCAAAAAACAGGAACAAGGCAAGGATGCCCACTCTCACCACTCCTGTTTAACATAGTATTGGAAGTATTAGCCAGAATTATCAGGCAAGAGAAAGAAATAAAGATGATCCAGATTGGAAAAGACAAATTCAAATTGTCCCTGTTTGCAGATGACATGATCCTGTATATAGAAAAACCTAAAGACTCTGCAAAAAAACTTTTAGAGCTGATAAACTACTTCAGTAAAGTTGCAGGATACAAAATCATACAAAAATCAGTATCATTTTTATACTACAATGAACTTGCAGAAAAAAATTAAGAAAGCCCATTTACAATAGTCACCCCCCAAAAAAACCCTTAGAATCAATTTAATCAAAGATGTGAAAGATCGTTACAACAAGAATTACCAATCACTGCTGAAAGAAATTAAAGAGGATACAAAAAGATGGAAAGACATTTCATGCTCTTAGATTGGAAGAATTAACATTCTGAAAATGTCCATACTACCGAAAGCAATCTACAGATTCAGTGCAAACCCCATCAAAATACCAATGACATTCTTCACAGAAATAGAAAAAAACAATGTTAACATTCATATGGGACAAAAGACCCTCAATAGCTAAAGCAATCCTGAGCAAAACAAATAAAGCCAGAGGCATAAGACTACCTAACTTTCAATTATACTACAGAGCTATAGTAACCAAAACAACATGGTGCTGACATAAAAATAGACAGATCAATGGAACAGAACAGAGAACGCAAAAATCAACCCACATACTTACAGCCAACTGATCTTTGACAAAGGAACCAAGAACATACATTGGGGGGAAGTCTGCTTCTTCAATAAACAGTGCTAGAAAAATGACATCCACAGGTAGAAGAATGGAACTAGACCTGTACCTCTCACCATATACTAAAATCAACTAAAAATGGATTAAAGACTTAAATATAAGACATGAAACTATAAAATTCCTAAAAGAAAAGAGAGAAGAAAAATTTCAGGAAGTAGGACTGGGCAAAGACTTCATGAGTAAGACCTCAAAAGCAGAGGCAACAAAAGAAAAATAAACAAATGGGATTATATCAAACTAAAATGCTTTTGCACAGCAAAAGAAACAATTAACAGCGTGAAAAGACAACCTACAGAATGGGAGAAGATATTTGCAAACTATGCATCCAACAAAGGATTAATATCCAGAATATACAAGGATCTCAGCAGTAAAAAAACAAAACAAGTAGGAATTAAACAGGCATTTCTCAAATGATGATATACCAGTGGCCAACAGACACATGAAAAAATGCTCAACTCACTAAGAATCAGGGAAATGCAAATCAAAACCACACTGAGATATCACCTCACACCAGTTAGACTGGCTATTATCAGACAGAATAACAAATGCTGGTGAGGATGCAGAGAAAGAGGAATCCTCCTACACTGTTGGTGGGACTGTACATTCATGCAGCCATTACCGAAAACAATATGAAGGTTCCTCAAACAACTACAGATAGATCTACCATATGACCCAGCAATCCCACTGCTGGATATATTCCCAAAGGAATGGAAATCATCATGTCGAAGGGATACTTGCACTCCCATGTTTATCACAGCTCTATTTACAATAGCCAAGAGTTGAAACCAACCTAAATGACTACTGACAGATGACTGGATAAGGAAAATGTGGTATATACATTCTATATACTGCTCTGCTATAAAAAAGAATGAAATTCTGCTGTTTGTGGCAACATGGATGAACTTAGAGAAAATTATTTTAAGTGAAATAAGCCAGGCACAGAAAGAGAAATACCACATGTCCTCACTCATAAGTGGGAGCTAAAAATAAATAAATAAGGGCCGAGCCCGTGGCGCACTCGGGAGAGTGTGGCGCTGGGAGCGCAGCAGCGCTCCCGCCGTGGGTTCGGATCCTATATAGGGATGACCGGTGCGCTCACAGCGCTCACTGGCTGAGCGCGGTATGGCCGGTCTCAAAAAGGACAAAAAAATAAATAAATAAATAAAAGAAAGATACAACAATCACAATAATTCATCAAACTTTCAAAAGGAGAGAATGGAACTGAGTCCACCAGAGGTGGGAAAGGGGGAGTGGGCAAGGGGGTTAGTGAGAAATTGGTAAAGGGCCAAAACTATGATTACATTGTGTGATGCTGAATACACTAATGATCCTAATTTGATCATATATTGCACACAGGTATTGATATTCAATGCTGTATCCCACAGATATATACAATCAATTATGTTTCATTAAAGAAAAGAAAAAAGAAAATTTATAGAGACAGAAAGTAGATTGGTGTTGACCTGCTGCTGGAAGTAGGGACTCAAATTAACTATAAATAGGCATGAAAGATCAGAGAATAAAAATATTCTAAAACTAATTTATGCTGATAGTTGTACTACTCAGTAACCCAGTAAGATTGTTAAAAATTAAAAATAAAGCCAACGTATTCCTGATAATGATAAAATCAAGATAAACAATAATCAAGTAAAATAAAGATAAAACATTTCATTCACAAGTATAGAAAATCATAAGTTATCTAAGAATAATATAAGAAGAAATGTTTGGGACTTACAGGAAAGAACAAAATTCAACTAATAAATGTTAAATCTTGAATAAATGGAGAGAGCATGCTTGTTTTTTAAAAGTGTATCGCAGCATCGAAAATTTTTTCTAACTTAATCCATAAATTTAATGAATTCACACTGAAAATCCCAACAGGATATTTTTAGAAGGAACTTGAAAAAATTATTCTTAACTTCATCTAAAATTATAAACATGCAAAAATAACCAGGAAAATCCTTTTAAGAAAGCAGAGGAGCAAGAAATGGAAACATGTTCTACAACACATTATCGTACAGCTACAATCCTTACAACAGTACAATAGTATTTACAGATATATCAATGGAACGGAATAAAAAGTTAACAAATTAGCAAATAAATATGCAAATCTAATAAACCAAATTTCAAAGCAAAGGGAGAAATATGAAAAATTCAATACATGGTGTTTGGACTGGTGTCAAGTCACTTGGAAAAACATAAAGCATGATCTGACCTCACTTCTTATACCAAAATAAAATCCAGATGGCTGCTATTTTTATAATAGCTGAGTGGGGGAGGCTTTTCTAGGCATTTCACAAAGAGCAGTGTCTACAGAGAAAAAGATATAAATTGGATTGCATTTTAGCTAATAGTATTTGAGAGCTCACTCCATACCAAGAACTTTTCTAAGCATCTTATTCAAACTAAGATTAAATGCAAGTCACATATTTAATTCACGCAGCTACCCCATGAGGTAGGTACTGTTAGAAGCTCCGCTCACTGACCTATGCACCTCCTCATAGTCTCTCAGCCTCCCCTGGCTCCCGGACCAGCCATTTGCTCTGCTTCACACCACCTCAGTCCAAGGACCAGCAGTTCTGCTGCTTGAGGCTCCTCAGCCACTTCCATGGCATCTCTGGTCCTCCCACAACCTTCAGACTCAGATGAAATACCACTGCACAAGGCATAGGACTGGATGCCCACAGCTGCCAGAAAACCTAACTATGCAACCCAGAAGTGAAGGAAAGTTATCTCCCAGCAGGGCAAATGCTGACCAGTAAAAGACAGGAAGTAAAAGGATAAAATCTCTCTCCTTCCTCCTACCCACTGGCTATGCTAAAACCCAGATGGTCATACAGCCTCCCTGGAAGCATCCTGCATGGCTGAGTGACTCACCTGCTGAGCAGCTGGTTGTGTCTTTGTAGCAAGTCATGAGACAGTGGCCAGGTAGGAAGGCTTTACCCTGCACTGCTTCCCATATTTCCTGCCTCACTTTCTTTTTTGCTCATTCTTCCTGTCCTGGGATTACACCTCCCACCAAAAGCATTAGCACATAATCCTTGTCCCAGTGTCTATTTATTAGGGAATCTAGAGTAGGACATCCCATTTTTCTGATAAGGACACTAATTCACAGAAAGGTAAAGAAACTTGCTAAAGATCATCCAGCTAATTATTCACAAATTTTGGCTTTGAACACACGGAAATTTATTAATCTTATACAGTGTGACCACATGAACCAAAGCCCTACAGCAAACATTATCTCTACTGTTGAAATATGAGACACTGTTTTTGGCTTTGGGAGTAAGGCAAGACTACCTACTGTTATCATCTCTAGTTAGTATTATTGTGGATATACTAGACTGCATAGTGTCAAACAAGCAAACAAAAACAGAACCGATATTATTCATAAATGATGTGATTATATATAGAAATGTTTTTAAATCTACAAATAATTAGAAGTAATAAGCTTGAATTAATAAAATGCTGCTGAATACAAGGACAATATACAAACCTTAATTATATTTTCATGTATCAGCAACAAAACAAAAACAAAAATACTGCTTTAAATAGCATAAAAGTATTCAGAAATAAATCATATGGAAAACGTGTAAGACACTCACAAAACCATAAAACATTATCAAGAGAAATGAATAAGGATTCCAAAATGGAGGTACATATCACATTAATGGATTATAAGACTCAATATTATAATGATGTCATTTTCCTCAAATTGATGTGTAGATTCAATGCAACCCTAATAAAAGTCTTAGCAATTTTTTTCTTCAGGGAGGATTTGTGTGTATGTCATATATATGTACTAAGAGATAAGAATCACCAAAAAGCCCTTGAAGAGGGACCTGCTCTAACAGATGTTAGGCTTCAGGAAACTCAGTACAGTGTTGGTACAAAGGCTGACCGATAGGAAAAGCAATAGGCCATAAGGAAAAACAGGCTATTGGACCCTTACTTTATACCATACCTAAAATCAATTCTAGGTAGGTTAAAGATGAAATGAGAGGGGCAAAACTGTAAACTTTTAGAAAGTAGTAAATCTTCATTATCTCACAATTTGAAGGGATTTCCTAAACAAGATGCAAAAAGGAAAAACCATAGAGAAAAAGGCAGATAAATTTGACTTCATTAAAACTTAGAACTTCAGTTAATCAAAGGGAACTATAAAGAGATGGAAAAACCAAGCCACAAACTGGGAGAAACTATTTGCAATATATTTAAGTAGCAAAGGTCTTGTAACTAAAACACAATATTTTTGTTTCTAAAACAAACCATTTCCCACAATTTATCATCACAGAAATTGAGGTGCATATTATGATCAATGGCAGGTTACAATTTAATTGACAATTTTTTTTTTTTTTTTTTTTTTT
>NW_007727122.1:393168-394904 GCF_000696425.1 Galeopterus variegatus | reverse complement strand
CTGCTTATAAAGAACACTGAAGAATCATTAAAGACAACTTAGACAAAAATTGACAAATGACGTGAAAAGACATTTCATGAAGGAGAAAATCAAAATGGTCAATAATTATGTGAAATGAAACTTAGCCTCATTAGGAACCAAATAAATGCAAATTGAGATTACAATGATACATTTAGGCAAAAATATGTAAGTCTGACAATACCAAGTGTTGGCAAAGATTTGAGGAAATAGGACCTCTCATCTACTGTAGGTCAGAGAGTAAATTGGTAAAAGCACTTTGGAATACAATTTGCATTACCTAGTACAGATGAACATGTGCAAACCTTACGATCCCTCTCCTAGGTACATATCACAGGAAAACTTTTATACACTTATACCAGGATAACAACATTTAAAATAGCATTACTAATATAAGAAAATTTGGGAACACAAATGTTCATCAACAGTCCAGTGGATAAACAAATTGATTTTATTCCTGCAATGGGGTATTATATTATCCCCAGAGGGGTCTTCAAAAAGTTCACAGAAATATTTGTATTACCTTTTAATTCTATTTTTCCATGAATTTTTTGAAATACCCTCTCATGACAATGAAAATGAATGAACTATAGCTACATGCAGCAACATCAATAAATCTAATAATGTTGAATGAAAGAAAGAAGTCATGGAAAAATGTATTCAGTATGATTCCTTTCATATAAAGTTCAAAACAGTCAAAACTAAAGATTTATTTAAAGGATTTTTAGGGGAAATAGATATATGGTGCAAGTATGAAGAAAAGGAGAACAGTGATTGCCACAAAAATCAAGGTCATGGTTTCCTATGGAAGAGAGAACTACTTGTGATTATGAAGGGGCACAGATAATTTCTAAGGTGCAGCAATTTTCTAACTCTTAACCTGACTAGAAATTGCACCAATATTCATTTAATTAAAATTCATTGAAATGTATACATCCATTTATATCATCTTCTGTATGTACATTTCACAATTTTTTTTAAATGAACAAAAAAGCAGGTTGCAGAGCAATATGATCTCAGTTAATTTGCCTATTTATAGATGTTACATGCATATAGGTAGAACAACCTTGGAACATGACATAAACTGTTTTATTTATGGAGCATTACCTGTAGGGTTTGGGGTTGTGACTCTATAAGATAGTCACAGTAAGTGTTATTTGAATTTTTATAATAAGCACATATTAATTTGTAATTAATAAAAATAAGTAAGATGTTTAAACAACTAGGAAAAGCATGCTGGGATAAATGCAGCAGGTATTGAGGCTATCCAAATAATTTGAATTGAAAATTTCCATAAAATTTTATGTTCTTTGCCATATTGCTTGGGTTGCCAAGAATCAGATTTCAAAGATTCATTAAAGCCCTTAAGGAAAACCTAATATACAAGCACAGTCAAAATTCTGGTGTTGACAATAACTCTTACTATAGTACCACTATTACGTCATATCACAATCAGCTTTTATCTCTCATAAATAATTCTCAGCTTCTTTAGACAATATCGCAGAGCCTCTTCCAAATACGACAATAGCCAAAAACATTCCAAAATTTACACAAATGTCTTACAGCTTTACACTGTCATGGACAAGGCAGTAGCAGGGTGTGGAGTGTCAAATTTGTAAGCCTAGGTTACACCTCATAGCACCTCCAAGTTTAATTCACTCTAAAAAAAAAAAAAGAATCCCATCATCCCATCTGTAACTACTTAATATACTAATGGG
>NW_007727122.1:392424-392811 GCF_000696425.1 Galeopterus variegatus | reverse complement strand
ATACGGTACTTCCACAATTCAGTTTCAATAGACATGAACCACTCGAGAGCATAAACAGTAAAATGTAATAAAATGATTAGGAAGTGATAAGTTTTGAGTACTTGTTACCTTTGTTTGAAATATAATTTTTAATTTTAAGTTTATAAAACTTACTTTTTAATAACTATATCTGATAACCAGCTCACAAAATTCATGAAAATTTAACAGTCAGCTCTTGTGAGCTGGCATACCCCTGGATCCGACCTGCCAGACTTTTTCATGGTTCCAATTTGGACTTAACTTCCCACAAAGACCTCTCTTGCCTCTGTAGCTGGGATTAGTTTCAGGACCCTGCAGTACCTAAATCCAAGCATGCTCAGGTCCCTTATATAAAATGAAGTAGGATTT
>NW_007727122.1:390393-392237 GCF_000696425.1 Galeopterus variegatus | reverse complement strand
GACCCTGCAGTACCTAAATCCAAGCATGCTCAGGTCCCTTATATAAAATGAAGTAGGATTTGCATATAACCTACGCACATCCTCCTATATACTTTAAATCATCTCTAGATTACTTAGAATATCTAACACAACATAAATGCCATATAAGTAGTTGTGATACTGCATTGTTTATTTGTATACTTTTATTGTTGTATTTTTTTTTCCTGAATATTTTTGATCTGCAGTTGGTTGAATCCACAGATGCAGAACCTGCAGATATGGAGGTCTTGACAGTACTCCATTCTGGGATGCCAAGGGGCCCTGTTTATGTACCTTTCACCCAGGCAAGAACATTCCCTGAAGACTTTATGCTGTTCACAGCTTAGGTCCTCACCTTCTTTTTCCCTTGAGTTAGAAAAAAGAAAAAAAAATGCCTGTTAAGTTAAACTTAAAACTAGTTATTTAGAAGTTATAAAAGTTAGTTACATTGGTGGATAAAGACATCAGCTTTAATCCTTGCTCTACTATTTATGAACTATAGGACATCATTCAACCTGAGTTTCAGTGTCCTCATCAGTAAAATGGGAATAACAACTTCACAGGTGTTTGTGAAGATTAAATGAAATAATGTCTATAAAACAGCTCAGTGTTGGCATGAGGTAAGTGTTCAACAAATGGTGGTTGTTATTATCTGTTTTTAAAGGTCACTTTTATGTGGTTACATACACGATGCAACTTATGAACATTTAGAATAATACCAACTCCTGATTGAGCAGCTCATTAGCAAAACAAAATGCCTTCCAGAAATCACGATATTCACACTCAAATATTAAAACCAGGAACATGGTTCTTCAGCCACCAAAACACCCAACCTGCTTTCTTATACTAATGAGCTAGAGCGGTGCATTCATTTGTTATCTTGTTTTCCAGGCACAGGAAATACAGACATTACAAAGTAGACCTGATTTTTACTTCCATGGAACTATGGCCTAGTGGGGGGCAGTGACATAATCACATGGATATATCATTTCACATTGTTATGAGTGCCAGGAAGAGCAGGGAAAAGATGTTATGAGAAATTATTTCAGGCAGATTTTGCCTAGTCTGGTGTGTTAGAGGGGCTTTCAGTTAATAAGAGACATTTAAGCTAAGATCTAAATGATCAGGAGTTTACTAGCCACAGAGTATGGGAAAAAGTATTCCACGGTAAGGCATTGGCCTTTGTTGAGGCCCTGATGTAGGAGAGAGCTTGGTGGGTTCAAGGCACTGAAAGATAAGAGGTACATAGTGTAATGAGCATAAAAGAAACTACTATTGTTATTAATATACTTTTTATTCCCCCCTCACTTGCCCATACCCTATTCTAGCTCTTTCTAAGAGGGTGGATCCTATACCTAGAGAGTCCTTTGTGATACATTGGACTACACAAGTTTAGAGGTAGCAGTTAGAATGAAGTTGAATTGCTCAGCATAGTAAAGAAGTGAGAAGTTTAAGGGTAACCCAGAGGGAGAAGCTGAGAGCCAGTGGTGCTGCACAGTGCACTGGGGAAGGGAGCCTCAGCTAGTAGTAAACACTTGAAGATCAGAGGCTAGAAGGGGAGAAATCAGGATATTTACTCCCTACTGCTCTGCCTCCACCTGGGTCTCCAGCAGCAGCTGCATCTCCAGTGATTTCAGATCCTGCCAGACAGCCCCTCTCACCTCAGTCCACCTCCTAGCAGGAAGCCCTGGCCATATTGCTAGCTACCGCTCAATGGCAATGAAATGACATCCCCTCCCTGTGTTCCTTCAGCCCTAAGGAAAACTGTGGCTTTCTGCTATTGCTAAATCTCTGGTTTCCTCAACTTCCCCTATTTCATTACTATT
>NW_007727122.1:381213-389430 GCF_000696425.1 Galeopterus variegatus | reverse complement strand
AACCCTCGGTGTTGCTCCCGTGCCTCGCTCAGCCAGTGAGCGGGAACCGAACCCTCGGGCGGGAGCGCCGCCGCACTTCCCAAGCGGCGCACTATCCAGTGCGCCACCGGGCCGGCCCAGACCCCAGGTGATTTAAATATACATTAAAGTTTGAGAAGTAATGACCTATCTGTCTTCAGGAAGACTATCCCATAAACAAACAGCTTGCATTAAATTCTCTGTTTGATATACCTAGATGGTTTCTGTTTCTTGACAGGATTCTGACAGTTTTTATGTTCACATGTTCACTTGTTTTCAATGCTTATCACCTATTTTATTGTACTACAATTTAGCATTCTTGAATTAATTTAGATTCATCTCACTTAGTTTCTTCAGCCAATTTATGGCTCACACTTTTTCCTTCAAAACTATGCTGACATTGCTCTATTAAGTTATTCAATGTTGTGAAAAAGAAGTCTGGTTATTGTTCCTTTGTAGACAATTTGGTTTTGTTCTGTGGTTTTTTGCATGGATTTTAGTAGAATTTTTTTGTTTTTCTTAAAATTAAAAAAATGTCATCAGGAATATAAATTAATGTCACCTGGAATATGTCAAACCATATTAAACTCCCAACACTGGCCTTTTCTTCTACTAAAGAACAGTTTCTTTTGTGAAAACTCAGACATTTATTTTCGTTTTATTCTAATCTTTTCTTCAAAAAGAATTTCATTTTATAATGTCATGTCCAATGTTGACATCAACGTTAGTCTTGCTGTTGGAGATGACTCGCAAGCTGCCTTTCCACCTCATACCATTTTCTGTTTAAAGCTCACTTATCCTTTTCCAGAGAGACCATGAATTCTTGCATCTTATTGAAAATAACAAGCAAATTGTCTTCCAAAAGATTTTCTGACTTCTGAAGAAAGCAATTTTTAGAGTTATGATTTCCCTCTGAGCCTAGAGAATAATTTTCTATTTCCTTTATGCTACAGTAATTTTTATAGGGCACCTTTTTTTAACTGTTGACTTTTCCTTGAGCAAGGCCCAGCTTAAGCCAACAGGTAGAAGACCTGGGATCTCCTTGGTTTCTCTCTCTGTCCACTTAGGTGCTGGAGTATTCTTTAAGATCTAGACAGAGTACGAGATTGAGCAGGGCTCAGGTGAACCCTTCTTTTGCTAACTTTTGGGACAGATGCATTGATTAGTTCTTTTATCAGAGCACAAAAGAACATATCCTTTCTCCCACCTCTTTTTTCATCATTACCCCATCTCTACCTACCACACTGTTCCCAGGACTTTTCTATTTTATTTTTTTATTGAATCAAAATTGATTACACATATTTTTGGGGTTCAACATTGATCAAATCAACATTACTGGCATATATATAGTTACAAATCATAATTATTCTTTATGCCCCTTGTCCAATCTCTCCTTACCCCCTCTCCGTTCTCCCTCCCCCTCTAATTACCCTAGATTTCTTCTCTTTCTGAAAGAATAATGGTTACTCTGATTTGTTGCCTAGATGATCTGTCTAGTACTGAGAGGTGTGATCAGGTCCCCCAATATTATCATAAAGCAGATACTTCTTCTATCACTCTGAAATGGGCTTTGTAGAGAGAGACATCCTCTTCTTTTATCTCTACTGGTGACTTTCCTTGTGTCAGTGCACTCCACTGGCTGGCAGACCACCTGCTTGGTGGTTGTGGCGTCTAGCCACTTTCATGGCAGCTGTGGTCATTGTGGTAGCTGGGGTGGGCTACCCACATGGAGGTGATGTTTTTGGCATGCTCCGTGGCACTGGTGGTGTGCCTGGTTGTGGGGTATGTCTGGTCCCTGGCTCCATACCTCTGGTCCCCAGATGGGCCCTGAGGTGCTGGTGTGGTGTGCCTGGTTGCGGGAGGGGGTTCCGGTCCCCAGCTCCATGACTCAGGTCCCCAGGTGGGCCCAAGGCGCTGGTGCAGTGTGCCAGGATATGGGACTGGGGACTGGTCCCTGGCTCCAAGCCTCTGGTTCCCAGGCAGGCCCCAAGGTGCTGGCGATGTGCCTGGGCCAGAACTAATTTTTTGTCCTTTGCTTACTTCAAAAACAGGGGGTGGGGATTTCCTGTGGGAACCAGTACTTGAGCTGTGTGGTTGAGCTAAATTGCTGTTTTGCTGCTGTTTCCCCAGGGAAGACTTTTTGTGCAGCTCAGGGTTTAATAGTTGACCTTGTAGGTACTTCTAGCTTTCCAGAGACCTGGTGCATCTGTGTTGTATAGAAACTCTGATCTGGGCCTGAGTTTTTTTCATCAAACTGCACCCCATGCAATTCTGCATTCCTGACCAGTCTCCTCTGAATGGTCCTGAGCTGACTGGGGGGTGGGTAGGCTGTCCTTGCTCTGTCCCAGTGGGCCCGTCTTCCCCACTGCCCGTGCTCCAAACACTTCCCATGGGATGGGCCCTGTGCTGGTCCCTTGTGATGGCTCACTGGCCTCCAAATGGCTCCCTTTTTTCAGTTGTTCTGGCTCCTCACTCCTGCGTGGGTCCATGGGAACCCTATTAGTGGTCTTGCTGTCCTTGGGGCCACCAAGGCCCTCTTCTCCCCTGCCGCCTCCAAGCAACTCCATCTGAAGGCACAGCTGCAGCTTCTGCTGGCTCCCGTTCCATGTGCTCAGCAGCTCCAGGCTTAAAGCAGCTGCAGTCTGAAATGCTCAGAGCAGTTTTTTCTTTCTCTCATCGTGGTTTCTCCCACCTTCATGAACTCCATAGGTCTCTCCTCCTCTTCCCCTGAACTCCAGCAGCCCCAGCTTGGCTGATGTTACATTTTTATGGTTGTTAATTGGTTGATTTGTGGAAGAGAGTGATGCTGGGGACTGTCTACTCCACCACCTTGACTAGAACTCCCTAACACTTTCTATTCTTTTTTTTCTTTTTCAAAGATAGTAACTCCATCTGAAGGGCACAGCTGTGGATTCTGCCAGCTCGCACTCCGTGCACTCAGCAGCTCCAGCCTTAAAACGGCCACAGCCCGAAACACTCAGAGCAGTTTTTTCTTTCTCTTATCATCGTTTCTCCTGCCTTCATGAAATCTGTAGGTCTCTCCTCCTCTTCCCCTGAGCTCCAGCAGCCCCAGCTTGGCTGATGTTACATTTTTATAGTTGTAAATTGGTTGATTTGTGGGACAGAGTGATGCTGGGAATCATCTATTCCGCCATCTTGACCGGAACTCCCAGACTCTACCATTTCTACCAGAACGTTTTTCCTTAGATAGCTACTCATTTTAGGATGTGATGTATCACATGTCCTGGGAATTGTAACTTCTGAACATGTGGAATGGAATTTATAGAAATGAGAGGATACAACCAATTCCATCAGTCTCAAGAGATAATCCTCAAATGCGGAAGGGATGTAGCTGTATAATGTTTGTTTATATTTTGAATCAGTTTAAGCCCCTGCTTCCCGAAAGAGGGTTCAATGCTTTCTAAAGAAGTGTTATCCAGGATGGGTATCTTTATCAACAGTGCAGCTGGAAGAAATTCCTCCTCAGATTCTGGCATATGGTTTTCTCTTCAGCATTCGGTGTTTGCATATTTACATATCTTCATGGATATGTTCATAGGAAGATATCAGACAATATATAGGGCCCTGCTAATCTGCTACCATAGCAACAAAGGCTAATGTTTGTTGAGCATTTACTATGTGCCAGGCACTGTGCTTAGTACTCTGTATATACTTCCTCATATGTAATCTTCACAACACTTTGTTGTAGGTGTTGGAGACAGCCTCCCTTCCTGAGGCTTCATGTTTCCATGTGGAATGGAGGATCTCCATTAGAGTAAAACTCTTAGCATCTTGTTCACCTCCTCATCCTCTGTGGGGAGAGTCACTCATCCCATTGGTTAGTTGAGAAGAAGAAACTAGACATGCTTGGCTCAGCCACATCGAGGACCACTCTTTGATCTGCCTACCTAGAGAAAGAATGCATTCTAGTCTGCTTGCTGAATCTCACAATAAGCTTAGTGGAGCAGATCTGCCCCCTGAGAGGGGCCTATAGTTGCCATTTCTGCCTGTGCTTAGTATGTTTGATGTTGGGGTGAAAGACTAGGAAGCCCACTGTTTCTAAGCCTCTGAGTGCCCCCTGAGAGGGGCCTATAGTTGCCATTTCTGCCTGTGCTTAGTATGTTTGATGTTGGGATGAAAGACTAGGAAGCCCACTGTTTCTAAGCCTCTGAGTTTTCCAGCACAGTTTTATTAATAGTAAAACAACATTTTTATATTCATCGATCTAATTTCTTCCGTTTCAATTAGTTCCAAGCTAAAATAGAAAAAGACGGGAAATTACTTGTTGGTCCTTTAAAATCTCCAAAGAAATTATTAGCAGTATCTCCATTTTAAGTTGAGTAAACAGAAATGTTGAGCCAACTTATCCAAAGTTCCCCAGCTCATCAGTGACAGCATGGGTTTTTACTTGGCTCTAACTACAGAGCAAACATTTGACCATCCATGCCAAGGTAATCAGAACTTCACTGCTTCCTGTGACTGATTTTCACAAGACTTCATCACACCTTTGAGAGTTAGTGTTGACACCGTCGAGAAAAACCCAACCCATCCTTCAAGACTCTTCTGTGGAGCCTTTCCCAGTCTTCTCCCAGGCACAGCAGTGGCTCCATCCTATGTTCTTTGTACAGTCTTGTGTTGAAGGACAAGATTTGCTCAGTTACTGATTTATTTAATCATTTATTGCTCTAAATTTAGCATCTAGCACAACATAGGTACAATTCAATTTTTGTTAAATTATATTCATAGGAACAAATTAATACCACATTCTCCAAAGCAATCACTTTAAGTACAAAGTCTACACCCATTCCAGGATGATTGTAATTCCACTCCAGCAATATTTAAGTTACAGAGCCTGACTTTGTTTCATTCAGTTTTGGGGCTTTAAAAAAATTTTTTTAAAGGTTCCTTCTACCCTTGTTTTTAGATGTTGTGCTGGGAGGCAGTTAATTGACAACATATATGATGCCCATTAACACTATTTTACTGCCCTACTGCACCTGTTTTAACCTTACCCTGCATCGCTGCAGGAACCCAAAGTAATTACAACATTAACAGGACAAGGAAACAATAACAATGATGGCTGCCATTTACCAAATCCTTACATGTGCCAAATACTGTGCTAAATGGTTTATGCATATTAGCTCTAACTATTGTAAGAAGCATTCGGGATAAGTACCATTATCCCCATTTTACAAATGAGAAAACCGAGGCTGAGTGAGAGGAAGACATTTATGCACTGCCACACACCTGTAAGTGGCAGAGCAGGGATGGAATCGGTGCTGCCTGGCTTCCCTTTATTCGGTGCCCTCTGGAATATAAAGCAGCTGTTGTGATGATTAGAAAAGATAATGGGTAGAAAAGTGCTTGGAAAACTCCACAGAGAACTAAGCATGTAAGAGATTATGAAGACTTGAAAGCTTCGGCAAGGGCACTGTGATAATGGCCCTGGGGAGGGGGAACAAATTGATCTGGCTGGAGTTTAGGGACATTTCCCATTATGTGACTGCTCTGAATTCAGAATTTCTGAAATAGTGAAGCTGGAGACCCTCCTTTCTTTTGAAACAGTCCCCATCTCTGGGAACAAAGACAGGAGAGGTTACTTTGGTTTAAACCAATCGCTTCCTTTCAAGACAAATGGAAGGGCAGGGGATGAGTCGTGGTGGTGTTCACTTGCTCTTGGGCCCCAGACATTGATTGATTCTGGACCCTACTCTGGGAGCAGTAACTTAAAACACATGCTGAATGTTTTCCCATTTAAGATGCATTTCAAAAACACAATAGGCCTGCATGTTTATTCTCTGAAATATAGCACAACAGAGCCCACAGATTGTTACATATGTTCTGAGTGTTTCGCCAGACTCCTGAGACAAAGAAAGGCCTTTTGTTCTCTCATTCACCCAACAAACCATTTATTGAATAATTTCTATATGTCAGGACTTGTGCTAAGCACTGAGGAACAAGACAAAGTCCCTGTTGTCAAAAACACTAAGAGTACAGTAGGAGAGACTGGCCTATAAACTAATTTTTTTTAATGTTATGATACAAATAAGTGCAAAAATAGAAGTGCATATGAGTATAAGAAAAAGAAAGTTGAAGGAGAAAGCAATGCTCTCTACCTACAGAGACTCCTTCCAACAAGAGATGATGTCTGAACTGGCTTTTGATGGCCAAATAGGAATGTTAAGCTCAACCCCTCTTATATCCATGTCCCCCGCTTTTCACATATATTCATATGTATATATATGAAGAATATATATGTGGTGCTTGAAAATACACTAAATACTATTTATTTTAATTATGATTAAGCAGTTTATACACCCCTCTTATATCCATGTCCCCCGCTTTTCACATATATTCATATGTATATATATGAAGAATGTATATGTGGTGCTTGAAAATACACTAAATACTATTTATTTTAATTATGATTAAGCAGTTTATACATACAGAACACTATCTTAATATGTGTGCAGGATGCAAAGAAGAATAAGGTATAGTTCTATATAATTTATCAAAACAAATTATATTACAGAAAACATGACATGTTCCAAAATAGTAAAAGAATGAATATTGGGGAAAGAATTTAATATAATACAGACTATGAAAGATCTAGCTGGCAAAGAGTAAACTCTGAATCAATAGGCACAGGATGGGGTCAATGATCCAAGTTTCCACCTTAAGACGCTAGAAAAAGGAGAGCAGACTATACCCAAAATATGGAGAAGAAATAGTATAACAAAGAGCAGAAAAAAATTTAAAAATTAAAAAACAGATAAACAGAAAACAATGAAAGCAAAAGCTGGTTCTCTAAAATGATCAATAGAATTAAAACACTTGCTGACTTCTCAAGAATAGAAGAGTAGACAAATTGCTAATAGCAGGAGTGAAATAGGGAAGATCACTATAAATGCTTCAGATATTAAAAGAATAAGGAAGTTTTATGAACATAATGCCAACAAATTTGATAACTTAGAATAATACAGCTTACCAAATCTGACTCAAGAAGAAATAGAAAATCTGAATAGAACTATATCCTATTAGAGAAATTGAGTTTGTAATTAAACACCTTCACACAAAAAATTCTCTGGGGCCAGATAGGTTCCCTGGTGAATTCTACATTCAACATTAAAACATCTAAACATTTTTAAAGAAAAATAATGCAAACCCACACAAGCTCTTTCAGAAAATAGAAGATGAGACCAGTATTCCATGATAACAAACCTGACAAAGACATTACAAGAAAAGAAAACTATAGACTGCTGTTTTTTTATGCACATAGATACAAAATCCTTCAAAAAGAATTAGCAAATTATATCCAGGAATATTTTTAAAGTATACCAAATGATAATCAAGTGGGATGTATTCCTGGAATACAAGATTGGCTTTATATTTGAAAATCAATTAATGTAATTTATCATATTAGCAGAGTATGGTGCATTTCAATAGATGTAGGGAAAGCATCTTACTGCATTCAATGTCCATCCATGATAAAAACTCTCAGCATATTAGAAATAGAAGAGACCTTCTTTAACCTGATAAACAATATCTACAAAAAAATCTACAGCTACCATTATACTTAATGGTGAAAGACTAAATATTTTTCCCCATAAAATTTGGAACAAGGAAATGTTCTACTGGAGGTCATAGCCAATGCAAAAAGGCAAAACAAACAAAAAAGTAAAGAAAGGGCACGTAGTTTGAAATGAAAGAAGTAAAACTATGTCTAATCACAGATGGCGTGATTGTATACCTAGAAAATCCTAGAGTCTTCTTACTAGAACAATAAATGAGATTAACATGTTTGCAGGGTACAAGATTAATACATAAAAATCAATTGCATCTCTATATATTAGCAACGAACAATTGGAAAAAGAACTATCATTTATAAGAGCATTCAGAAAGATGAACTGCTTAGGGATAGATTTCATAAAAATTGCAAACCCTGTTAAACAAAACCTGAAGATTGCTGAGAGAAATTAAAGAAAATCTAAATAACTAGAGAGATATATCACGTTCATAGATTAGAAACCTCAATATTGTAAATATGTCAATTCTTCCCAAATCAATTTATCTTTAATTCAATCCCTATCAAAATCTCAGATTTTTCGGGCCGGCCCGGTGGTGCACTCGGTAGAGTGCGTCACCTGGGAGCGCGGCGGCGCTCCCGCCGAGGGTTCGGATCCCATATAGAGACCAGTA
>NW_007727122.1:363687-380263 GCF_000696425.1 Galeopterus variegatus | reverse complement strand
GCTCACTGGTTGAGCGCGGTGCGGGCGCGACACCGAGGGTTGCGATCCTGTTACCAGTCACTAAAAAACACAAAAAGGAAAAAAAAATCTCAGATTTTTAGATATTGATAAGCTTATTCCAAAATTAACAGACATAGAATAGCCAAACAGTTTGGATGGTTGAGCGCGGTGCGGGCGCGACACCGAGGGTTGCGATCCTGTTACCAGTCACGAAAAAACACAAAAAGGAAAAAAAAATCTCAGATTTTTAGATATTGATAAGCTTATTCCAAAATTAACAGACATAGAATAGCCAAAACAGTTTGGAAAAAAAAAAAAAACTAAGTTGGAGGACTTATACTAGCTGATTTCAATATTTAATATAAAGCTACAATAGGAAAGTATGGTATTATAAAGGCTGACCTATAAATCAAAGGAACAGAATGATGGTCCAGAAATAGACCGATACATACATGATCAAGTAATTTTTTTAACAAAGTTGCCAAGGTAACTCAATAAGGAAATAACAGTCTTTTGAACAAACGGTACTGGAACAACTGTGTATCCATTGAAAAACAGGACCTCAACCCTTACCTCAAACATACACAAAAATTAACTCCAAAATTATTATACATATAACAAAGAGGCTAAAACTATTGAACTTCTAAACATATGAGAAAATCTTTGCAAACTTGGGGTCAAAGATTTCTTTGATGTCAAAGACACACACAAAAAAACACTAAGCACAAAAGAACAAAATTAAATTAATAAATTGGACTTGTGTTAGTCTGTTTCTGTTACTTATAACAGAAACATCTGAAACTGGGTAATTTATAAAGAAGCAATATTTATTGCTTACAAATTTCAAAGGTGGGGAAGTCCAAAGTCCAGGGAACACATCTGGTGAGGGCCTTATCAGGAGTGACTCTACACAGTGATGCAGGGTCTCACATGGCAGATGGCAGAACTGAGACTAACCTCACATGCTCTTCTTTTAAAGTCCTCAGAACCACGCCCATGACCACCATTAAACTATCAACTTATTAATCCATTTACTAGGGCATGGTCCTCACAACTAATCACCTCTTCAGGCCCTACCTTTCAATTATCATAGGATTTCCCACCCTCCTAACACTGTCACAGAAGGGGTTAAGTTTCTAATATGTGGACTTTGGGGATACAATTCAATCCGAGGCAGGACTCAATCAAAATTAAAAACTCCTGCTCTTTGAAAGACACCATTCTTAAAAATGAAAGAGGCAAGTTTCAGACACACCTGTACATAATGTATAGGTATATATTCATTTTTATATGTGTGTGTGTGTGTGTGTGTATACACACATACAGACACACACATACATCTGACAAGAAATTTGTATAGAATATACAAAGAACTCTTCCTACAATTCATTCAGAAAAAGATAGGTGGCCCAATTTTTTAAATGGCAAAAGATTTAAATAGCCATCTCACTAAATAGAATATATGTGTAGCCAATAAATACATGAAAATTATACTCAACGTAACTAATCTTCAGGGAAATGCAAACTGAAATCATAACAAGACACCACTGCATGTGAACTAAAATTTATGTGTAAAGACTAAAATTTTAAACACTGATAATACCAAGAGTTGACAAGCATGTAGACCAACTGAAACTCCAACAGTGCTGGTAGGAATACAAAATGGTACTTGGAAAAATAGTTTGGAAATTTCTTAAAAAATTAAACATACTTTGCATACAACCCAGAAATTCTGTCTATAGGAAATAAAAACACATTTAACAGAGAAATAAAAGCATATGTCTAAACAAAGAAGTATACACAAATAATCACAGTAGCATATTTTATAATAGTTCAAAGCTGGAAGCACACAAATTCTCCGAATGGTGACTAAACAAGCAAGTTGTTGTATATCGACACAATGGAACTCAGCAATTAAAAGTAACAAACCACTGATATGGGATATAGCATGGATAAATCTCAAAAGCGTCATGCTGAGCAAAAGAGCCCAAACCCAAAGTGTACATATTGTATGAATCCATTTATACGAAGCTCTAGAAGAGCCAAAACTAATCTATAGTGACAAAAGTAGGTTAGTGGTAACCTGAGGTGGAGGTGGCAGGTATATATGGAATTGATCACTAAGAGGCACAAGGGAATTTTTTAGGATAATGGAAATATTTTACATTTTGATTGTGGTGGTTGGGACAAAGGTATATATGTTTGTCTAAATTCAAACTGTATACTTCAAGTGGGTGCATTTTATTGTAAGTTAATATTATCCAACTAGAGTTGACTTAAGAAAAAACTGTTTTAAATAAGAAGACAGTATAATACAGGAGATAGATGATAGGCTGGTGGTCAAACAGATTGCGTTCAGATCTCAGCTTCTGGATCCCAGATACATGAACCTGGGCAGATCACTACCTCTTGGACTCTCAGTGTCCTCATCCATAAGGTAAGAACACTGATGCCTACATCAAATGGTTGTGATGAGGAGTAAATTTACATACATATCTCAGAATATATATACATATATATCTGTTCATAATGATACTTAATAGTGCTCCAATAATGTCACTTCTACTTAACTTCCACCAAAGAGAAGAAAGAACCAGAAGGTTGTGGTATTTCTTGTAGACATTTAGTCCATTGGACGCAAACAGTACAGAAGTAACGATGGCCCTGAGTCACAGATGAAGTCAGCAGACACTACTGTCTTCCCTGGATAATAAGACAAAACAGAGGAAACTGGCTTGGCAGTGGTTCTTAGATAAAAGGCAGGCTTGCAGAACAAACCATAAGAAGGCAGGGAAGGAGATGGGTAAGAATCAAGGGAAGGAGATGCCCGTAGAGTTGTGCATAATAGGGCTTTTCCCTGCTACGCCGATTCCACGTTCTTCCCCCAGTTCCATGATTGATGCTATCTGCAGGTAACAAATAATTACTGTGTTCTGTGCAGGGTATTTTAGTGGAAAGAAAAAGACTTCGAAGTTCTCAGATCTAGGATTCATTGCCAACTTTTCCATTCTATGGACATTTCTCCCTGGCAGAAGACATAGGATCTCTGAATCTCAGTCTCCTGTTTCTAAGACAGAGATAATAAAAGAATCTAGCCCATAGGGTGCCCTAGGGATTAAACAGTACAGGCTTCCACCCAGATATATTAGAGGCTGGCTTCTCAGAGACTAGAGTTCGTTGTGAATGCAGGACTAAAAATAGGCACAAGCTGCACAGAGCTCAGGAGCCAGTCTCCCAGGGCAGGTCCAGATTGGAGGAGAATGTTCCCTTAGCCAAGCTGACTAAGCACTGTGGCACTATAGCCCCAGCCGCGAAGGACGTGAGCGAGCTACAGTGGGGTCATAAAAGGCTTTTTCCTCCTCCTCCTCCCCATTCCTCAGCCTCTTTACTCCCAGAGAATTCAGCTCATCCCTACCACTGTGTACCTCCTTGGCCCCCAGAATCCCCAGAGCAGAATGTGTGTCCTCACCCTGGGGAAGGATTGCACCACAAGCTGGGTACGTTCTGTGAAGTGTTTGTCCTGTTTGGACTAAGTAAATACAAACAGCTGCCACCAAGTGTTCTTGACCCCTCTCCTCCACGGGCGCCAAGGTCTCCTGTCCCAGTTGGCACTGGGTGCTTCTCCGCAGCAGCCGCTAGGGGGAGCCTGGGCCGGGAGCTCCGGGAAAGGACAACTCGGTTGAGGGCTTA
Organism: Galeopterus variegatus; assembly: GCF_000696425.1. NCBI lineage: Eukaryota > Metazoa > Chordata > Mammalia > Dermoptera > Cynocephalidae > Galeopterus > Galeopterus variegatus. The sequence goes on along the minus strand of NW_007727122.1, from coordinate 376,573 downwards.
GTTGCAGAAGAAAATCGACGTGGTGTTAGGTCAGCGTCTGCGAGGATCTCATTCTAAATAAACAGCATTTGGAGACTGACAAAGGAAAATCATCCAGCACTGAAGGAAAAACAGGAAATGTGCTATGATATCTCCACACTCTCCCTTGACTGGCTGAAAGGCCAGCCCCGGCCCTCGCCAATTGTCCTTTTAACCATCAGAAGCTTTGTAGTGCACTGGAAAGAACAAGAATCACAAGCAATGGATTCGAGACGTTCTGAACCCTCCCCAGTTATGAGAACGTGTGCGTGTCTCGGTCTTCCTGAGCCTTTGCATAATAATGTCTGTTACCATTCATCATCTCTTTTCCACATGTCACACTGCCCAAATTATCTCATGTAATCCACACAAAAATTACATGATGAGTTTGACGTCCCCATTTTATAAAGAACTGAGGCACAAGGAGTAACTTACCTGAAGTTTTTAATCTAGTAGAGTCATTGAGATCTTTCTGACTCCAAAGTTTATGCTGAAGCTCTTTTACCTCCAGTATATGCTCTCACTTTTCAAGTGAGCCTTAATAATAATTCCTTCATCACAGATTTTGCCTTGCAAACTTTAAAGTTATTCAAATGATTATTTATATTCAAAGTTTCTTGCTGTGTTTGTTTCAAGGTCTGCAATGGACTGAATGTTTGTGTCCCCCCAAAATTCATGTGTTGAAACTTCAGTCCCCAAAGTGATGGTATGAGGAAGTGGGGACTGTGGAAGACTAGGTCATGAGGGTGCAGCCCTCATAAAGGGGATTAGTGCCCTTCAAAAAGGGACTCCAGACAGTTTTCTTGCCCTCTTTCTGCCATGTGAACATACAAGAACACAGCAGTCTGCAGCTTAGTAGAAGGCCCTCACCAGAACCTGACCATGCTGGCTGGCACCCTGATCTCAGACTTAAAGCCTCCGGAACTGTGAGAAATAAATATCTGTAGTTTGTAAGCCTCCCAGTCTATGGTACTTTATTATATCAGCCCAAACTGAATAAGTGTCTAAGGTCACCTTTGCAGGGGCTGTGCCTTTGTCTATAAGCACAGGAAGAAGATCTGTGGAAAGGGCTGAAAGCAAGACCACGATCACAAGCATGGTAAGGGCCTGACCAGAGCCTAGCTCAGGAGCACACAGGCAGTGTGGCAGCCTTCCTCTCACCTGATGCTTGTGCTGAGACATATGGAATGTCCCCATCTCCTTTCTGGCTACTCCTCTGCCCCTGAACAGAGGCCCCCAGCCTGCCAAAGAAGAGTTCAATGAAATAATTCCCTTTCCTTGGTTTAGTTATGCAGCCTGAAGGTAGCCCTTGCTGGCTTTATTCTTTTGAAACCACTGTTGCTCCCACAAAACATAAGCCTCTCCATTCTCCCAACATCTTCATCCAGTTCCCTCCACCCCGCCAGCCCCAGGGGCTGCATAACTTATAAGAGCTAAAACTTGGAGCAACTTAAATATCCATGCATAGAGGACTGATTAAATAAGTTATGCTACTTCCTTACTATGTTCATTAGTGACCTAAAATTTAATTGTAGTTGAAATAAATACAATTCAAACCACTTAAAGCCAAAATAGGAGTTTTTTGTATCATGTAACTGAAAGGTCCAAGGATATATGGCTTCAGGTTCCATAGGATTCAGGTGTTCAAATAATGTCCTCAGAGACCTGGCTCTTTCCATCTCTTGTCTCTACTTTCTTCTGCATCAGCTTCATTCTCAGGCAGTAAGGATGGTCAGCAGCAGCTGTAGCCTTTTACCTCACAAAATTCACCACCCCAGAAGGTGAAGATCCTCTCATGTACTAGTTCAAGGAAAACTCCTGTGACTGCCCATTTCTGGAACTACCTTTGTGATTCAGACCAGACCAAGTCTGAATCAAGGGACTGATATAACGTAAAAGCTGGACCATTAAAATTCTAAAACAAAGCATGAGAATAATCTTCACAGACTTGGGAGAGGCAAACTTTTCATAAATAAGAGACAAAAACACTAACCATAAAAAGAAAAAATTATAAATTGGGCTTAAAGTTAAAAACTGTTGTTTGACAAATAATTTGAAAATGGAAAATCTCAGAAAGAGAAAATAGATGTTTCTTACACTGTAAAATATTTCTGCCACTGTTAAAAAATAAAGACATGAATCTGTGTGTATCATATGAAAACTCTGGAGATAGGGATTTCTGTCTTATTCACATCTCTGTCACCTAAAATAGTACACAGTAAATATTTATTGAATGAATGAATCTCTAAAATACATTAAATTTTTAAAAATGTACAGATTGATTTTTTTTTGAGAAATGAGTTGAGCTTGATTTCAATCTCCCATAACGAAGCCTGTCAAAGAAAATGAATGATAGTTACATATTTAACAAGTTATACAATATGTATTTTTATACCCTAAAGAATTACGTAAAGTTAATATTTGATTAAAATATTTACATCAATGGTGCTTTGTAAACTGCTTAATAGTTTTGTTTGTTTTGATTCTATGAAAAGATCAACAAAATTTGCAAACCTTTATCTAGACTGACCAAGAAAAAAAGAGAGAAGACAGAAATTACTAAAATCAGGAATAAAGCAGGGGCGTGGTAGAACAGTTGCTTCTTCTATTACGCTGGAGTGAGCTTTGAGGAGAGAGACGTCCTCTTCCTTTTCTAGTCTCTGCTGATGACTCTCTTTGTGTCACCACAGTTAGGTGTGTGGCAGGCCACCTGCACAGTAGCTCTGGCTACTGCTGTGGTGTCAAGCTACTTTTGCAGCAGCCATGGCTGTGGCGGTGGCTGTGGTGGGCCACCTGCAAGGAAGTGGTGTTTTCGGCGTGCTCCTTGCCTGTTTCCCAGCAGGGGATGCTGCCCTTGGCTCCTGCCTAGGACCCTGGGCATGCTCTGTTTCTTGCCTGTTTCTAGGTGGAGGGGGCTGGCCCTCAACTCCTGCCTCAGGACTCTTATTTTTGTTTTAAAGCAGGTATTTTGCGTATATGTGTACATGCATAGAAACATGATTAGAAGTGTGAAGAAAAAGGTGGGCCTTGTACTTATGTAGATGCTAAATTTTGTACCAAAATAGATAGAAAAAATAAAAAATCATAAGGCTATCCTAAGCCCTCAGACAAAGTCCTGCCTGGAGGAGAAGAGCTGTCCCTAGTGGTTCTGGGAATTTCTCCAGACTCTGCCTCTCAACCCACTTCAAAGGTTACTTGTGATTGATTTTTCAAGTTTTTAAGTCCAGAAGTTTTAGTCCAATTTGTGTACAATGGAGCTTCTCACATTTCACAAATTGATTGTCTAGCTCTTAATTTGCCTTTTTATTCAAGATGCTGCCTCTCTAGTCATCCCTCAGACCACCCAATTCAGCTCTTGAATGAATGATACTTCAACCTGTCATTGATCCAGACTCTCTAGACACTGTGCTGTGCTTCAGGAATGTCCTTAGCAGAACAGCATGGAGAATCAACCCAGCTCTCCCACTGGGGCGAAAACTTTGCAAGATTCCTTCAAGTCACTGGAATTATGTGAAACAAAAGAGCATGAGGGAAAAAATACCATGTGCTTAACATGTTAGAGTTACCACTATCACAGAATATGAAAAGAGTAAGGTTTCTTTGTTATTCTCATTTTAAATAAAGGAGGAAGCTGAACCTCCAAGTTTGAATGACATGCCGTAGGTCACATAGCTAGTGATTAGTTCTGGTTTGTTCTGAAGTCTCTCTGAATACAAAGTTTATTATCTCCTATTTAACTACATCAAGTTGCCAGCAGGGAATACAAGAAAACAAGTAGGACCTGGGTTATCCTCAAATTTCCCCATGTAAAGTTGGAACTAACAGAATCCACCTAAAGAAAAAAGGAAGTTTCTACTCTGATCTTATTGTCCCTACAAATCTCATAAATTATATCACTTTGAGAGAGCCCAGATACTAACCATCTCTGAGCAGAAATGGACATCCCATCATCCGCAATGTGTCCTAAGTTGGCCTTATGAAAACTTTTAAGTCCCTGAAGAAATGAAGCTGACTACACAAGATAGCTTGATTAGTTCCCCACTCACTCAAGAGGAGTGGTTTCTTTGGGAAATATGAAGATTTCAGAACTTTCAAAAGTGCTTCAGGTAAAATAGGTCAAGATGTAAGAATGTGCCTTATAAAAAGTATGCCCATTGGGCCGGCCCGGTGGCGCACTGGATAGTGCGCCGCTTGGGAAGCGCGGCGGCGCTCCCATCCGAGGGTTCGGATCCCACATGCAGACCGGCTCCCGCTCACTGGCTGAGCGAGGCGGAGCGAGGCGCGGGAGCAACACCGAGGCTTGCAATCCCGTTGCCGGTCCCCGGTCCGGTACGGGGGCAACACTGAGGGTTGCAATCTGTTGCCGGACACGGAAAAAAGACAAAAAAAAAAAGTATGCCCATAATTTCCTCCCACTTGATATTCTCTTGGAAAAATATACCCACCTCAGCACAAAAGTGGCAACTCTATATACCATGTGACAAGTTCCCCTGATCACAGCTTATTGGGCCAGAGATGAATACCTGATATTGAGCTATTTACATTCTATCTCCTGGTTGAGATTATCTAAACTCAGGGATCAACTCAACGAAGTGGTGAAGCACTGCCCTGAATATTGAAGAAATAAGAGAAAAGTCATCAAACTGAACGGTGAGACTTCCCAGAACATTTGCAGCAAGGAATATAACCCTATTCAAGAGAAAAGACCTATGTGTACTAACATTTTGCTGTCCCCCAAAGGAAATAACAAGGTTAACCCTGATCAGTGAAGTCCACAGTCCACTAACAACTTTTCTCCTCTTGTCTCCTCCCACCCATCTCTCTCTCTCCCTCTCTCACTCTCTCTCTCTCTCTCTCTCACACACACTCTCTCTCTCTCTCTCACTCACACACACACACACATCTCTACAATCAGTGTTTAGTGCCTTGTTTTTAAAACATTTGAAAAAACAAGGCTTACCAAATATTTGAGGAAAGACCTTTAACATAACAGACTGAGACAAAGTTAAGAAACAGGAGAAAAGAAAAAAAGGCAGTGATGGAGAGAGAGAAAGAGGGAAAGAGAAATTATCGGGAAATAAACTTTTAAAATTATAATATACTAGGAGACTTACGAGCTGCAGGGACCAGTAAAACCAAGGCTTCCAGTCAAGACGGAGGAATAGACAGTTCCCAGCGTCACTCTCTCCCACAAATCAACCAATTTACAACTATACAAATGTAACAGCAGCCAAGCTGGGGCCACTAGAGCTCAGGGGAAGAGGAGGAGAGACCTACAGAGTGAATGAAGGCAGGAGAAGCCACAATGAGAGAAAAGAAAAACCCTCCGACCATTTCGTGCCACTGCTGCTTTAAAGTGGAGCTGCTGCGCACATGGAGCGGGAGCCAGCAGAAGCCACCGCTGTGCCCTTCACATGGAGTTACTTGGAGGCAGCAGGGGAGAAGAGGGCCTTGGTGGTCCCCAGGACAGCAAGACCACTAATAGGGTTCCTGTGGACCCACATAGGAGCAAGGAGCCACAACAACTGACAAAAAAAGCCACTCAGAGGCCTGTGAGTCATTGCAAGGAACCAGCACATGGCCCGTCCCATGGGAAGTGTTTGCAGCACAGGTGGTGGGGGAAATGGGCCCACCAGGGAAAACTAGGGCACAGCAAGAACAGCAGACCTGCACCCCAATCAGCAAAGGACCACTCAAAGGAGACTGGTCAGGAATATAGAATTGCATGGGGTGCAGTTTGATGAAAAGACTCAAGCCCAGATCAGAGTTTTGATACAACCCAGGTGCACCAAATCTCTGGAGAGCTGGAAATACCTATAAGATCAACCGTTATAACCTGAGCTGCACAAAAAAACCTTCCCTAGGGAAATAGCAGCAAAGCAGCAATTTAGCTCAACCACACAGCTCAAGTCCTGGTTCCCACAGGAAGTTCCTCCACTTTAGAAATAAGCAAAGGACAAAAAATTAGTTCCTGCCCAGGTACACCACCAGCATCTCAGGGCCTACCTGGGACCTGAGGCATGGAGCCAAGGACCGGACCCCACCCACCACAACCAGGCACACCACCAGCACCAAGGAGCATGCCAAAAACACCACCTCCATGTGGGTGGCCCACCACAGCCACCACAATAACCTCAGCTGCCTTGAAAGCAACTAGACACCACAACCACCATGCAGATGATCCGCCAGCCACTGGAGTGCATTGACACAAGGAGAGTCACCAGCAGTGACCAAAGAAAAGAAGAGGATGTCTCTCTCCTCAAAGCTTATTCCAGAGTCAAAGATGCATCTGCACTATGATAATATCGGGGGACCTGAACACACCTCTCAGCATTGTATGGGTCATCTAGGCAGCAAATCAACAGAGTAACCATTACTCTTTCAGAAGGAGAGAAGAAATCTAAGGTAATTAGAGGGAGGAAGGGGGAGGTAAAGGGGGATGAGGAGAGATTGGACAAGGGGCATAAAGAATAAGTACAATTTGTAACAACATATATGCTAGTGATATTGATTTGATCAAGGTATCTCAACCTTGAACCCCCAAAATATGTATAATCAGTTATGATTCAATAAAAGTTTTGGGCATAAAGAATAAGTACAATTTGTAACAACATATATGCTAGTGATATTGATTTGATCAAGATATCTCAACCTTGAACCCCCAAAATATGTATAATCAGTTATGATTCAATAAAAGTTTTAATAAAAATAAAGCCAACTGAAAAAAAATTGTTATATACTCAAGAAAATGGTAGGTGAGGTTATTGAGTAATGTGAGACTAGATAATAGAACCATTATGCTAAAAACATCTATAAAGGGTGAATTTTTTAAAAATTTAAACCTGCTTAGACTGAAGAGTCTCTAGATAAACACAGTGAAGATTGGGTGGACCAAGATGCATAAGAAGATATAAATACAGAGGTAACATGGAATTTGGGACCCCTTCTACTTAGAGACGCTAACCAATTCCAGAAGAAGTATCTGAGAGTTTTGGTAGCCTTGCAGGCCTGGAGGCCAAAAAGGGATATCCACAGCCTGTCAAGAGATAAAATTCTTATACTTTGGATTGGGATCCTAAGGAGTTACAATCTAGAAGTAAAGGTGAATCAGAAGGTCGTTCATTTGCAGGAGTAGAAGTTTCAAATTATCTCATTTGCTGAAATTAGATTAAATTCATCTCAAATTACTAGTGGCTCCTGAAATTTTGCAGAAACAAAGTAAAATTCTCTATGGAAGAAGAGCACAGCTTCCAAGTCCTCACATAATTCCTAAAATAATTTTCAAATATGAGGTCTAACTAACAATTTTAAAATAACCAAGCATACCATGAGGCGTGGCAACATAAAAAAGGCCTAACAGAAATAACAGACAATAGAAACAGACTCACAGAGATTCCAAAGAATGTATAACTGCATAGTCTTTAAAATAATTTGTATCAATAAGATAAAAGACAAAATTAAGAGTTTCACTAAAGAACTGAAAATAATTTTCTTTAACTGTTGTAGGACTTCTGCTGACATGTATGATAAATGACCTTAAATCAGACCAACACTTTGCTAAGAACAACTAGGAAAACTGGGTAAAACTTTTCTATAAAATCTTTTTGAAAACAATGGAGAGCTCCCAACTTGGCCAGGATATGAAGGTATGTGAGCCCCAAAAAAGGAATCTGATAATTGGGAACTGATTTTCTCTTTGAAGCATTTGCTGATATGTAAATAAAAGCAAAGACACCAAGAAGAAAACTCTGGATAAAAGGGTGAGAGATTAAGCAGAGCTTTTGGCTGTCCCATAGTGCTTGGATAAATTGGATTTTAAGTCCCCGGATAATGTCACCAGATTTTCAATAAGTACTTCTGAAAAACTATACTCTAGAAGTAAGGGCAAACAAGGAATATGAGGGCACTTCAAAAAGTTTATGGCAAAATAGAAGAGGTAATACAAATCTTTCCATGAACTTTTTGAAGTTCCCTTGTAGACAAGCCCTCAAAAAGACTGAAACTCATGTTGAAATAAGCTCAATACCAAATAGATGAAAGATTAGACACATCTGAAGAAAGGATTGGTGAACTAGAAGATAGATCAGTAAAATATATTCACACTAAAGCAAAGCGGGGGGGAAGGCCAAATAATACAGACAGTTTAAGAGACTGAAAACACAATAAAACGTTTTAATATACATGTAATTAGAATTCCAGAGAGAGAGAGAATGAAGCAGAAGCAATATTAGAAAAGATAATGGCTAAAATTTTTGTTAAATGGTAAAAATGTGTTAAATCACAAAATCAAGAAGTGTTATGAACACCAAGATAGGATGAGTGCACAGAAATTCAAATCCACACACATTACATTAAGTGTGCTGAAAAACAAAAAGAAAAGTTTGAAAGCAGTCAGATTAGGGGGGAGAGAGAGTACATTATCTTAAAAAAAAAATTAAACTTACAGCTGACTTCTCAACAGAAGCTATAAAAGCAAGAAATCAATTGAACAACATGTTTAAAGTGCCTAATGAAATTAAGTTTTCATAGCAATAGAAACTGAAAGAATTCTTGCCAGCAAAATAATATAAATCAGTAAAATTAAACATTTTTAAAATAGAGAAAAAGTAACAAAGTCAAATGCTGGATAGTTGAAAAGGTCAATATGATTGATAAATCTCTACCCAGATTGATCAAAAAAAAATTTTAAGAAGAGAAGATACACATTACCAACAACAGGAATGCGGAGGATGGGAGTTGTGGGCATCATAACAGGGTAATAAGGGAATATTATGAATAACTTTATGCCAATATACTTGATAACAATTTTCAGAAATTTATTTTATCTGTTAATTATCACAGCTCATTCAAGAAGAAACAGATGTGAACAATCCTTTATTTTAAAAATGGAATGTGAACAATTTTCAGAAATTTATTTTATCTGTTAATTATCACAGCTCATTCAAGAAGAAACAGATAATGTGAACAATCCTTTATTTTAAAAATGGAATGTGGGGCCGGCCCAGTGGCGCACTGGAGAGTGCGCCGCTTGGGAGTGTGGTGGCGCTCCTGCCGAGGGTTCGGATTCCATGTGGAGACCGGTTCCCGCTCACTGGCTGAGCGTGGTGCTGGGGCAACACCAAGGGTTGCGATCCCGTTGCCGGTCCCTGGTACGGGCGTGACACCGAGGGTTGCAATCCCGTTACCGGTCAGTAAAAAAGACAAAAAGGGAAAAAAAAAATGGAATGTGTAGTTTAAAACATTCCCACAAAGAAAACTTAGGCCCCTGATAGCATTACTGGTGAATAACATCAAGCATTTAGGAAGTAACATCAATTCTATACAAAATCTTTCAGAAAGTAGAAGAGGGACACTTCCCAACTCATTTTGTAAAACTAGAATTTTCCTGACACTGAAACCAGAAAAAATATACAAGAAAACAAAACTGTATAACAATTTCCATTATAAATGTAGACATAATAATCTTCAACAAAATAGTGGTCAAACTCTAAAGGCTACATATTTTCTATAATTCCATTTACATGACATCTGGGAAAGGCAAACTATAGAGGCAGAAATCAAATCAGTAATTACTAGAAATTGGTATGGGAGGAGAGGATTGATTTCAAATGGGTACAAGAAAACTTTTTGTGGTGATGGAAATGTTCTATATCTCTATTGTGGTGGTAGTTAGTTACATGACCATATATATCTGTCATACATCATTGGACTGTACACCTAAAAGGGGGAGATTTTACTGAATGTAAATTAAGCCTGAATAAACTTGAATTTAAAAATAATGGGCCAGCCTGGTGGCGCACTCGGTAGTGCGGCACTTGGGAGCGCAGCGGCGTTCCCGCCGAGGGTTCGGATCCCATATAGAGACCGGTCCGCTCACTGGTTGAGCGTGGTGCGGGCACGACACCGAGGGTTGCGATCCCGTTGCCGGTCGCGGTACGGGCACAGTGTTGCGATCCCATTACCGGTCACGAAAAAAGACAAAAAAAAAAAAGGAAAAAAAAATAATAATAAAAATAAAAATAATACCTGTATTGCTCCGTTTTGTGTTGCTATAACAGAAATACCTGAGACCGGGTAATTTATAAGGAAAAGGTTTACTTGGCTTACGATTCTGGGACAGCTGCATCTGGCACAGGTCTCAGGCTGCTTCTACACATGGCGAAAAGTGACAGACAGACGGTGGGTACAAACCGATCGCGTGGCAAGAGGAAGCAAGAGAGAAAGAGGAGTTTCCAGGGTCTTTCAAACAACAAGCTCTTGTGGGAACTAATAGAGTGAGAACTCACTCATTACTCCCCCCCACCATGGGGAGAGCATAATCCATTCATTTGGGATCCACCCCCATGACTCAATCAGTTCCAAACACTGCCACATTGGGGATCAAATTTCCACATGAGTTTTGGAGGAGACAACACATTCAAACCCCACCAATACCACTTACAGTAGTGTCAGTTTCCTGAGCCTCCTGTAACAAATTACCACAAACTTTTCAACATAAAACAACAAAAGTTTATTTTTGCGGAAGGCCAGTTTTTTTTATTATTATTATTTAATTTCATTTTATTTTACTTCTCAAAATATATTGTACTTGATTTTCATGCCCCTTTACCCATTCCTCTCCACCCCCTTCTCTCCCCTACCCTCCCCCCAACATCGAATATTTAAGTCAACTATAAACAGGGAAGGTAAAGTGACATAAAGAAAGGTAAGATTTCTATACTTCATTCAAACTGGTAAAATGATAATACCAGAAGACTGATGTGTATATATATATATGTACATATATATGTATATATATATACATATACACACACACATATATATATTTAATTTAATTTAATTTAATTTAATTTTACTTCTCAAAATACATTGTACTTGATTTTCATGCCCCTTTACCCGATCCTCTCCACCCCCACCCCCACACCCCACTACATCGTGTCTGTGCACTTGGCTTAAATAGTTCAAGGAATTTTTGTGGTTATTCTGTCTTCTTCCCCCACCCTTTGTTTGTGTGTTTATTAATTTTTAGCTCCCACAAATAAGTGAGAACATGTGGTATTTCTCTTTCTGTGCCTGACTTGTTTCACTCAATAAAACTTTCTCTAAGTCCATCCATGTTGTTGCAAATGGTAGTATTTCGTTCTTTTTTAGAGCAGAGTAGTATTCCATTGTGTAGATGTACCACACTTTTCTTATCCACTCATCAGATAATGGACATTTGGGCTGGTTCCAGCTCTTGGCTATTGTATATAGAGTTGCAATAAACATTGGAGTACAGGCATCCCTTTGGCATGATGATTTCCATTCCTCTGGGTATGTTCCCAACAGTGGGATCACTGGGTCATATGCTAGATCAATCTGTAATTGTTTGAGGAATCTCCATATCACTTTCCATAAAGGCTGCACCATTTTGCAACCCCACCAACAGTGGACGAGCGTTCCTTTTTCTCTGCAACCTCTCCAGCACTTTTCGTTCTCAGTCTTTGGGATGTTAGCTACCCTAACTGGAGTGAGATGGTATCTCGTGTGGTTTTAATTTGCATTTCCCAGACGTTGAGTGATACTGAGCACTTTTTCATGTATCTGTTGTCCATTCGTATGTCTTCCTTTGAGAAATGTCTGTTCAGCTCCTTTGCCCATTTTTTAATTGGTTTATTTGTTTTTTTGTTGTAAAGTTGTTTAAGTTCCTTGTATCTTCTGGATATTAATCCTTTGTCAGATGTATATTGTACAAATATTTTCTCCCACTCTGGTTGTTTTTTTACTCTAGTTTCTTTTGCTGTGCAGAAGCTTTTTAATTTGATATAATCCCATGTTTATTTTACTTTTAGTTGCCTGTGCTTTTTGGGTCCTATTCATGAATTCTGTACCCACTCCTACTTCCTGGAGTGTTTCCCCTATGTTTTCTTTAAGGAGTTTTATTGTTTTAGGATGTATATTTAATTCTCTAATCCATTTTGAGTTGATTTTGGAATATGGTGACAGATACAGGTCTAGTTTCATTTTCCTACGTATGATTATCCAGTTTTCCTAGCACCATTTGTTGAAAAGGCAGTCTTTTCCACAGTATGTAGACTTGCTGCCTTTGTCAAAGATCAGATGGCTGTAAACATATGGGTTAATTTCTGGGTTCTCTATTCTGTTCCATTGATCCGTGTGTCTGGTTTTATGCCAGTAAGATGCTGTTTTGATTATTATATCTTTGTAATATAGTTCAAAGTCAGGAAGTGTTATGCCACCAGATTTATTTATTTATTTTTTTGCTCAGGATTGCTTTAGCTATGCATGGTCTTTAGTTGGTCTGTATAAATGTCTGGATAGCCTTTTCCATCTCAGAGAAAAATGTCATTGGAATTTTGATGGGGATTGCATTGAATTTGTAGATCACTTTGCATAATATGGACATTTTCACAATGTTAATTCTTCCAATCGAAGAGCATGGGATATCTTTCCATCTTCTTGTGTCCTTTTTAATTTCTCTCAACAGTGGTTTGTAGTTCTCTTTGTAGAGATTTTTCACATCCTGAGTCAGCTTTATTCCTAAATTTTTTTTGTGTGTGTGTCTATTGTAAATGGGCTAGCTTTCTTGATTTCTTTTTCTGCATTTTCACTGGAGAAGTATAGAAATGCTACTGATTTTTGTGTGTTGATTTTTTACCCTACAACCTTGCTGAAATCATTTATCAACTCTAGCTAGGAGGTATTTTATAGAAGCTTTAGGCTCTTCAATATATAGGATCATATCATCCACAAAAAGGGAAGCTTGACTTCACCCTTTCCAATATGGATGCCTTTTATTTCCTTCTCTTCTCTGACTGCTCTGACTAGTATTTACAACACTATGTTGAATGGTGAGAGTGGGCATCCT
>NW_007727122.1:358194-363645 GCF_000696425.1 Galeopterus variegatus | reverse complement strand
CAGCTTTTCCCCATTCAGGATGATATTGGCAGTGGGCTTATTGTATATGGCTTTAATTATGTTGAGATACTTTCCATCTATGCCTAACTTGTAGACAGTCTTTATCATGAAAGGATGTTGAATTTTGTCAAATGCTTTATCAGCGTCAATAGAGATGATCATGTGGTTTTTGTCTTTGCTTTTATTAATGTGGTGTATCACATTTATTGATTTGCATATGTTGAACCACCCTTGCATCCCTGGGATGAACCCCACTTGATCATGGTGTATAATTTTCTGTATGTATTGCTGAATTCTGTTAGCTAGTATTTTATTGAGGATTTTTGTATCTGTATTCCTCAAGGATATTGGCCTATAGTTTTCTATTTTTGAAGTATCTTTGTCTGATTTTGGAATCAGGGTGATATTTGCCTCATAGAATGAGTTTGGGAGAATGGCCTCTGTTTCAATCTTTTGGAACCATTTGTAGAGAATTGGTATCAGTTTGTCTTTGAAGATTTGGTAAAACTCTGCACTGAACCTATCCAGTCCTGGGCTTTTCTTTGTTGGGAGCATTCTTATAACAGCTTCAAGCTCTTTTATTGTTATTGGTCTGTTCAGATCTTCTATATCTTCTTGCCTTGGTTTTGGTAGCTTTTATGCATCCAGAAATTTATCCATTTCCTCCAGATTTTCAAATTTGTTGGCATATAGTTGTGTATAGTAGTCTCTAATTTCTTGTTTTTCTGAGGTGTCAGTTGTAATTTCACCTTTTTTATTTCTAATTTTTGTTATTTGGGTCTTCTTTTCTTAGTCTTGCTCAAGGTTTGTCAATTTTATTAATCTTTTCAAAGAACCAACTTTTTGTTTCACTGATCTTTTGTATTGTTTTTCGTGTTTCTATTTCATTTAGTTCTGCTCTGATCTTAATTATTTCTTTCCGTCTACTAACTTTAGGTTTGGATTGTTCTTGTTTTTCTAGATCTTTAAGGTGAAGTGTTAGGTTATTTATTTGTCATCTTTCCATCCTTCTGAAGTAAGCATTTAATGCAATAAATTTCCCCCTTAAAACTGCTTTAGCAGTATCCCGCAGGTTTTGGTATGATGTGTCATTGTTTTCATTACTTTCAAGATATTTTTTGATTTCCTGTTTAATTTCTTCTTGGACCCACGTGTCATTAAGTAGAATGTTGTTTAATTTCCATGAGTTTGTATAGTTTTCAGAGTTTCATTTATTATTGATTTCTAATTTTAATCTATTGTGATCAGAAAAAATACATGGAATAATTCTGATTTTTTTGAATTTGTTAAGACTTGATTTGTGACCTAACATGTGGTCTATCCTGGAGAGTGTTCCATGTGCTGATGAGAAGAATGAATATTATGAGGTTGTTGGGTGGAATGTTCTGTAGATATCTGCCAAATCCAATTGGTCTGAAGTATTGTTTAGATCTTGTGTTTCTCTGTTGATTTTTTGCCTGGATGATCTGTCCAATGATGAGAGTGTGGTATTCAGGTCCCCCACTATTATGGTGTTAGTGTCTATTTCTTTCTTTAGATCTAATAGTGTTTGCTTTGTAAATCTGGCTGCTCTGACATTAGGTGCGTATATATTTATGATTGTTATGTCTTCTTGATGGATAGATCCTTTTACCATTATATTTTGGCCATCTTTATCTCTTTTAACGGTTTTTGCTTTAAAGTCTATTTTATCTGATATAAGAATAGCTACTCCAGCTCATTTTTCATTTCTACTTGCATGATATATCTGTTTCCATCCTTTCACTCTTAGTCTATGTGTGTATTTACAAGTCAAGCAAGTATCTTGAAGACAGCATATTGTTGGGTCCATGTTTTTAATCCAGTCAGTCAGTCTGTGTCTTTTGAATGGGGAATTGAGTCACTTTACATTCAGAGTTATTATTGAAAGGTGTTGATTTACTCCTAGTGTTATACTGATTTTTGTTTAGATGTCTTAAGTACCTTTTGTTCCTTTCTTTCAAATTTTCTGTTTGTCTTCTGTATTTGTTGCTTTTTGGGGGTGATAGATAAAATATTTTTTCTCTCTTTTCTTAGCATTCTTGTTTTGCTGGTAGGTATTGTTCTTTCTTGTGTATTTGTGGTAGTGATGGTTTTTGTGGTATCAAACCCAGTACTTCCTTGAGAATTTCTTGTAGGGCTGGTCATGTGGTAGTGAACTCCTGCAGTTTTTGTTTGTCTGAGAAATATACTATTTGTCCTTCATTTTGGAAAGATAGCCTAGCTGGGTAAAGTATTCTTGGCTGGCAATTTTTGCCCTTCAGTGTTTTTAATATATCATCCCATTCTTTTCTGGCCTTTAGAGTTTCTGAGGAAAAGTCTGATGTTATTCTGATTGGGGCTCCCTTATAGGTGACTTGCCACTTCTCTCTTGCAGCTTTTAAGATTCTCTCTTTGTCTTTGATTTTTGTCAGTTTGATTATCACATGTCTTGGAGACGACATTTTGGGGTTGAATGTGTTTGGTTATCTTTGGGCTTCTTGATTATGGGGATCTGTGACATTCCCTATATCTGGGAAGTTTTCTGCTGTTATCTCATTGAGTATGTTTTCAATGCCATTTCCTTTTTCCTCCCCTTCTGGAATACCCATGATTCAGATATTTGAGTGCTTAAGGTTGTAAGTTGTCTCTCAAATTTTCTTCAATTTTTTTGATTCTTTTTTCTTTTTTCTGGTATGCCTGTGATAATTCAAACAGCCTGTCTTCGAGTTCAGAGATTCTCTCTTCTGCTTGTTCAAGTCTGCTGGGTAAACTCTCTGTTGTATTTTTTACTTTGTTGAATGAATCCTTCAGGTCCACAAGTTCAGCTACATTCTTTTTCATGGCATTGATTTCTTTGTACATTTCTTCTTTCAGATCCCGTATGTTTTATCTCATCTCATTGTGTTATTTCACTGTGTTTTCTTGTATCTCATTTAGTTTCTTTAGAATAGTTACTCTAAATTCCTTGTCTGTCATTTCAAAGACTTCCTGTTCTATAAGATCTAGCACTTGTAAGTTATTAATTCCTTTGGTGGCAATGTACTTTCTTGATTTTTCATATTTCTGGTTTCTTTCCTTTGGTGTTTTGTCATTGGCGTGGGTATCACAGTTCACTTGTTTCACCCTGATGTCTGGCTTGGATCCTGAAGGGTCTGCTGCTTCTGGCCAGCAGAAACTAGCCTGGACCGGAAGTCCCACCCCACCTGCCTTCACCGGCTTGTCAGGCTGGGGGCTTAGAAGCCTGTGCCTCTCAAGTCGCTCACGGAGACAGACAGCCTGCACCGGAAGTCCCGCCCTGCCTGCGTTCAACAGCTCATCTGGCTTGGGGCTTGGGAACCGAAAGCCTCTCAGGTCGCTCACAGAGATGGGATGGCCTGGGCCGAAAGTCCTGCCCCATCTGCCTTCACCTGCTTGTCAGGTTCGGGGCTTGGAAGCCTGTGCCTCTCGGGTTGCTTGGCCTGAGCCAGAAGTCCCGCCCCGGCCCCCGCTTGCCTTCTCTGGCCGGCAGGCTCGGGGCGTGTGGGCCCCAAAGCTCCAAAGTCTCTTTAGGAAATGGGGAGCAACCTGAACTGGGGTCCCGCGGAGGATGGCTCCTGTCTGTTCCAGCACAGACCTCGGGTCCTCCGTCACTGCTCCTCAAAAGCTGCAGATTGGTTGCTCTGTGGGAGAGAGCGACACCAGGAACCAACTACTCCGCCGTCTTGACCCCTCCCCCGAAAGAGAAGGCCAGTTTGAAATAAGATTCATTGTGGAAAAGCAAGATGTCAGCAGGGCCAAACTCCTTCCGGAGGATCTAGAAAAGAAACTGTTCCTTGCCTCTTCCAGCATCTAGATGCTGTTGGCATTCTTGGGCTAGTGGTCAAATATCTTCAATCTTCGAGGCAAGCATCTTCAAATCTCTTTCTGCTTCTTCTTCACATGGCCTTCTTCCCTGTGTGTCTATGTCCAATCACCCTCTGCCTCTCTAACGAAAACACCTGCAATGGCACTTAGGACCCATGCGGATAATTCAGGACAATTTCCTCATCTCAAGATCCTTAGCCTAATCACATCCGCAAAGACCTTTTTCCAAGTAAGATAACGTTTATAGGTTTTAGAAACTAAGACCCAACATCTTTGGGGGCCATTGTTAGCCTGCAATGGGGTAGGATCTAGTCATAAATCTAATGACATATATGTATGTCCTCTACACCAAAAACCACAAAAAGCTGAGAGAAATTAAAAACCCAAATAAATGGAAGGATATACCATTATCACAAGTGGAGGACTTAATAAAGATACCAAATTTTTCCACATCTATCTATAAATTGCATGCAATCCTGATCAAAATGTTAGCAGTGTTTTATTGGTGGAAATTGACAAGCTGATCCTAAAATTTATATGAAAATGCAAAAGCTGAGAAGAGGCAAAACAAACAGAAAAAAACAAAGAGGAATTAAACCAGGTATCAATAAAAAAATTAAAAATATAAATGAAGCTATATGGCAATTTAATTCTAAAGCAGCATTTTTAAAATGTATGTGATCAGATAGGAATATCACTCAAATTATATAATTTCCCGCTCACTGCGTCCCACTTTCCACAGTAGCCACATCCATTGCGTTGAAGTGGACAAAGTAGGTGCTCAGGAAATATTTGCTCAATTGACTTTAATAACCCAGTTCTTTTTGTAATTTTTTTAAATAGTAAATATGGCATCATCAAAAGTACTAAAACCTTCCCTTATGTGTCCATTAGTAATTTTGGGAAATAAGTGAGCACATACTAAATTTAATGGATATTAGATGTCATGTTTCTATAAAGGCTTTTGTGCCATTCATGATCTACAGACCAAGACAGTGANTATATAATTTCCCGCTCACTGCGTCCCACTTTCCACAGTAGCCACATCCATTGCGTTGAAGGCTTTTTCTAATAATAAGTGGACAAAGTAGGTGCTCAGGAAATATTTGCTCAATTGACTTTAATAACCCAGTTCTTTTTGTAATTTTTTTAAATAATAAATATGGCATCATCAAAAGTACTAAAACCTTCCCTTATGTGTCCATTAGTAATTTTGGGAAATAAGTGAGCACATACTAAATTTAATGGATAGTAGATGTCATGTTTCTATAAAGGCTTTTGTGCCATTCATGATCTACAGACCAAGACAGTGAGACTAATTCTGTACTTCATCTGATATCTAGGAAGCACCCAGCTCACTCAGTAATTCCCTTGGGTTAGATGTGTATTTTACATCAATACCTTTATCTACACAAATGGCCCTGGGACCTCACTCTATTGTGATTCAGCAAACAGTACTAGCTAGTGATCTGAAATCAGCTGCCTATATCAATAATGACTCCATTGGACCTTATCTTTCTATTGTGCCTACTAAAATTAGTATTTCTTTTCTGTTCTGATGACAAAATAACCTCCACTGATTGCAAAAAGCACTGCTTGATATTACAG
>NW_007727122.1:353838-357643 GCF_000696425.1 Galeopterus variegatus | reverse complement strand
ATGACTCCATTGGACCTTATCTTTCTATTGTGCCTACTAAAATTAGTATTTCTTTTCTGTTCTGATGACAAAATAACCTCCACTGATTGCAAAAAGCACTGCTTGATATTACAGCATGATTACTTTCAGAATAAATTGAATACAGTATTGTCTAGTAATAATTATTATGTTAAAGAGACTTTAGTCTGCAAGATAGGAACAAATGCTGTCAATTAGAGACAATAAACAATAAACCAATACCCAAACTGTACTAATGCATTAAACATAATTAGCCTTAGATTTTAAAAAATATATTCAAAGGCAAAGCCAAGTTGTTCTCTGGGAAGATGTTGTGATTGCCAAGTGCAGCTACGTCACCTCTTTATCTGAGGCAGACTGAGGCCCAGAGGAGAGCACAATGTTGAAGAAGAGGCTTAGGTAGTGCTTTTATTTTTTATTGTCCTCTGGTCCCACTAGAGTAAGTCTAGTTCAGGTCCTTGTCAATCAACATACATTCCTACATCTCATTCATAGGTTCTACTCATTCATGCTACACACAAATCAAACTACCTTAAAAAAAAACTAATGAGTCATCCTTTGCCAACCTGATATTTCTTGCATCAGTTAGAATTGGTTAGATCGTGGTGAGGCAACAAATATCCTCCCAGGTCTTAGTGGCTTATCATAAGTTTATTTTTTGCTTAGGCTGCATGTTCAATTCTAGTTGGCAGTGGGGCTGTCTTTTGTATACACACAGACCTGGGTGGAGGAAGGCCATAATGGGTCACGATCCTCACAACTGAAGGAAGGAACATAGCCAGTCACACACTGATACTTAAATCTTCTGCCTGGAAGTAACACCCATGACAGACACTCACGTTTCTTTGGCCAAGGCAATTTACATGACCACACCTACCTTCAAGGGGACAAGGAAATGCTATCCTACTATGTGCCTGCAGAGAGAAATGAAATATTTGTGAACAGCCCAAGTAACTCCTACTTCCACAACAGAAAAATATGAAAAATATACAACCTTATGAGAAAGTACAATGAGGACCATTAAAATATCTTGTAAATATTTTTAAACTTCCATAGAAAAAAAATTACTTCAGCACATCAAATAGTATTAGTTTTTTAAACAAATTACCGTTCAAGATTATATACAGTTAATTTTCTATTATTATTTTCTCTCTGGAAAATCTAAAATTTCTCTCCTCAGTAGTTTTGGCATTATCTGCATAATTATTTCGTTTAGTAGCAAATATAATGTATGAAAAGGCATTTTTCTACTATTTAGTATTCCACGAATTTTCCTGTTTTATTTTATTTTTAACTGCTTATAACAACTAAAACTTCACATATTCTCGGCTGGCCAGTTAGCTCAGTTGGCTACAGCACAGCCTTATAACACCAAGGTCATGGGGTTTGTACCATGTCAGCCACCAAAAAAAAAAAAAAAAATGTTCATCTAGTCTCAATTAGACATAGTCACAGTCTAAAATGATATAATTTCATCTCCAATATCAAATTTTATAGAGAAGATATTTGATATGAGAAAAATATCTGAAGTGGTTTATGATTTTTGCACCCCTCTGTTCAAAACTTTTAAAACTTTTGAGCACTTACCTATTCGGATCCTAATTCTAATGTTCGGCAAAGATGGCTAGCTATTTACCATAAATTCAAAATTTCTCCCTTCCTCCTTCCATAGTGTGGAGTTATCACCGGAAAATAGCTGCCAAATACAGCTAATAGATTATGAACAGAAGTTATTTATTTATTATCATTATTTAGAAAGCACATATAAGGCCCATACTCTGTGCCAGGTATATATAAGTGTTTGACAATTATTAACTCATCTGTGCATAACAATCTCGTAAGGTAAGTCGTATTATTGCCCCATTTTACAGATGAAGAAACTGAAGGTCAAAGCAGTTGAGTAATACAGGGGAACACAGCTAATAAGTGACAGAGATGAGATTCCAGCCCAGGAAGTCTAATTCCAAAGGCTATACCCTTAACCACTACATTATGCTTCCTTTTAGGCCACAGCCTTCAAAAAGAAAGTGGGGCTTCTCCATGTTCTCTTCTGCAACTCTGTGGCCCATGGGGATAGCAGAGCCACACAATTGTGGGAGCCTGGGTTTCTGATTAGCCACAGGGAAGCAAGCTGCACACTGGCCAGGAACACCCACACTAGACTGCCACATGAATGAAAAATAAACTTCTTTTAAGCCAAGGCACTGAAATTTTTATTTTTCTTGTCACAGCATCTAGTATTTCCCCCTACTAATGTTCGTGGCAACCAAGTTCCATCACAACTTGTCTTAGTCTGGAGTCAGGAGACCTGGATTCTAGCCCCAGCACAGTCTCTGACGTAATAGATAACCTTAAGCAAGCACTTCTTCTCTCAAGCCCACATTTGAAAAGTAAGGGGGGTTGATATGCATTACTGACACTGAGACAAAATAAGGCTGGAAATGGTCACAAATGCGAAAGATGTATGTTGACTCCAAGGGGAAGAAATGGGAGAACAAGGTTTGTGGTCCTTGGCCAAGAGAATCCATGAGGATCAAACAAGGAGTGAGATGCAGTTCTAGTTGGAAGATCAGAAGCTAGTCTACAAACAAAAAGGAGTTATGTCTTGGAATTTCCTTATGAGCAGTTGCTAGAAGATGGATTTTTCTGTTTAAACCAGGCTGAACATGCACTGACTGTGTGGGATTGGCTCTGTACCCAGTTTGCCCACTCTACAATATGATGGCATCGTCGTTGGCATGTTGGGATATCTGATCTACCAGCACCAGCTCCTGGGTGCCAGCTTCACCTCATACATTGACTCTCTATAGCCCCAAATAAAGTTCTTCTTTTAAAGTAGTACTGGATGTCAGAATGTACATTGCTAACTCTGTGTGTGTGTGTGTGTGTGTGTGTGTGTGTGTGTGTGTGTGTGTGTGTGTGAGTTTTAATGCTTTTATTATTTTTAAACAAATGGCCCCAGATATAGGGGACCAGGGGACACTGTTAATTTTGTAAGGATAAGAATATACCTTAAGAAAAATCATTTATGAGAAACCAATATGTGTTTGTATCTAAAAGAAGCTGGAAAATGTAAATATCAAAATATCTAATCTACTCGGACAGATCTGGGTTTTAGAAATATATCTTTGATTTGGTGTGGAAGTTGGATGGGAGCTGAAGATTGAAGCAAAAGGCCAGTTGAGAACCAGTTACTATTTTCTCCAGGTGGGAAAGACAATGAGATTTTGACTAAGGTATGGGTGGCAGAAGGAGAGAACAGAAAAGAGAGAGATTTCGCCTATTGAATGTAGGAAGGGATAGAGAAGGGAAGAGAGATGAGGAAGAAGAAAAGATTTAGAAGGAAAAGAAGGAAGAAGTGGTGAAAGCAGAGGCTAATGATCCCAGCTCTCTACCTAGAAACCTGGATGAATCCTACGATTCTTCTAGGATGCCCTCTGATTCCCCACACGGCCTATCTGCAGAGCGACCTGAATGGCAGCAGAAAAGGATAGTCCTCTCTCCCCCATATTATCGTGTAATATCAGCCTCAATCTATCCCTACAGTAAAGTCAGTATTTCACACACATCTTCCATTGTTCCAAATATGGGTTTGGTAATCAAGAGTACAGAAGGCAAAGGGGAGACTTCCAAAGGCTCAAAGCACCACAGGCAGGACAGTCATAGACTAAGTTGTAAATGACATGAAGCTGACTTGGCTTCACATTCAGTCCCAGACAGGCAGCTCTCCTCACCTGCCACAGTCCCTGCCTGATGCAAAAGCACAGGGTTCAAGAGAAAGAACTAG
>NW_007727122.1:350790-352112 GCF_000696425.1 Galeopterus variegatus | reverse complement strand
TCCAGTACTTAACTAATCATTAAAGAATTAAAGATAGTGTAAATATATTTCTTGTTTATAACTTTCTTTTCCTATCTGATTTATGAGACAACTACATAAAGTACATGAAACAGAACCTGACAGATTTATTTATTTATTTATTTATTTAGTCCTTTTTTTTGAGACTGGCCGCACCGCACTGGCTGTCCCTATATGGGATCCGAACCTGTNTCCAGTACTTAACTAATCATTAAAGAATTAAAGATAGTGTAAATATATTTCTTGTTTATAATTTTTTTTCCTATCTGATTTATGAGACAACTACATAAAGTACATGAAACAGAACCTGACAGATTTATTTATTTATTTATTTATTTTGTCCTTTTTTTTGAGACTGGCCGCACCGCACTGGCTGTCCCTATATGGGATCCGAACCTGTGGTGGGAGTGCTGCTGCGCTCCCAGCGCCGCACTCTCCTGAATGCGCCACGGGCTCGGCCCAAACCTGACAGATTTAAAGGAATAGAGAATTCAACAGTAACAGAAGAGGAGGGAATACTTCCTAACTCATTTTCTGAAGCCAGCATTACCCTAATGCTAAAGCCAGACAAAGAAATCACAGGAAAAGAAAACTATAGAAAGCTAAATTCCTTATGGATATATGAATGTACTTCAAAAGTTCATGGAAAGATTTGTATTATCTTTCAATTCTGTTTTTCCATGAACTTTCTGAAGTACCTTTGTAGATGCAAAAATCTTCAACAAGAGACTAGCAAACCAAATATAGATGGACTATATTTGTGTATAGTCCAAAATATAGTGTATAAAAAGAATTATACACCATGACAAATTGATGATATTCCTGATATCTCAGGAATGCAAGGTTGGTTCAACACATGAAACATCAATTGGTGTAATACACTATATTAATAAAGGACAAAACCACATTATCATCTCAATAGATCAGACAAAGCATTGACAAAATCCAACACCCATTCATAATAAGAAAACTCTACAAAGTAGGAATAAAAGAGAACTTCCTCAACCTGATAAAGGGCATTGATGAAAAACCCATAGCTGGCATCATACTTAATGGTGAAAGATGGACAGCTTTACATCAGGAACAAGACCAGGATGTATCTCTCACCATTTCTAATCAGCATTGTAGTGGAGGATCTCGTCAAGACACTAGGCAAGAAAAAGGAAGAAATTTCATCAAACCAAAAAGCAAAAAGTAAAACTATATTAGTAGATGGCATACTTAGGGATAAATTTAGGAAAAGATGGGGCCGGCCCAGTGGCGCACTGGATAGTGCGCCGCTTGGGAGGCGCGGCAGCGCTGCC
>NW_007727122.1:347804-349165 GCF_000696425.1 Galeopterus variegatus | reverse complement strand
TATACAATGAAATATGGATCATGCTACAACATGGGTGAAACTCAAAACATTATGCTAAGCGGAAGAAGCCAGATACAAGAGGCCATATATCATATGATTCTATTTGTATATAATGTCCAAAAACGGAAAATCCAGAGAAACATAAAGCAGATTAGTGATTGCCAGGGGCTGAGGGAGAGGAGAATGAGGAGTGACTCTTAATGAGTATAGAGATTCTCTTTGGTGTCATGAAAATATTCTAGAATTAGTTATATAGCAGTGATGGTTGCACTTCTTTGTAAATATACTAAAAACCACTTCAAAAGGCAAATTTCGTGGTATGTAAATTCTATTTCAATATTAAATATAATAAAACATAGAAGACATAACCAACCCTTGGAGAGAATCCCAGACACATGACTTAGGGAAAGGTAGGTAGTCTTGTAGAGCTTAATTTCCTCATTTGCCAATTAGAGACAGTACCATCATCCCCACAAGCTTGTGGTGAAGTCAGTGTATGTGAAGTTCTGAGCCCAGTGTCCTTCATCCTATTAGTATTCGTAGCTCAGCCTAAATCTTACTTCTTGTTAATAGCATTGCCCTCTGGCCTCACCTGAGCCACCAGATGTTTTTTGGGGGGTTCTTTTGGTTAGTTTGGGTTTTTAANCTCCTCACCTGCCACAGTCCCTGCCTGATGCAAAAGCACAGGGTTCAAGAGAAAGAACTAGACTGAAAATAGAGATGTTGAGTCCATGAGGTCCTATGGAGCCATGGAATTTGAAATTGCTCAGAGAGAGTGAAGGAAAAGTGGTAACTATTTCTGCATCTATTTGCTTTGGACCCACCATGTTCAAGCTGCCATTATGAGGGCACTGCCTGCCTGTGGACACCTCCACTGGAGGAAGAACTTTTGCCAACATGCATCCTCTCTAGGCTATATCACTTCAAGTCTCTTATTTTTATTCATTCTGCTGTCTATCCAGTATGCAGAATAAGAAAAAAATATATAAAAAGAGCCTCAGAGACCTATGAGACACCATCAAGTATGCTGATATATTTATAATGAGAGTCACAGAAGGAGAGGATAGAAAGGAAAAGAAAGAATATTTGAAGAAATNGAAGAGGAGGAGGAAGAAGAAGGGAAGGAAGAAGAAAGGAGAAGAAGAAATAATAAAGACATTCCAATATAAGTAAAAACAGAATTTTGTAGAGCAAAACTACTCTACAAAAAATAAGGGAGTTCTTCAGTCTGAAATAAAAGGATACTAGACAGTAACTTGAATTCACAGAGAGAAATATAGAACTCCAGTAAATATAGAACTCCAGTACTTAACTAATCATTAAAGAATTAAAGATAGTGTAAATATATTTCTTGTTTATAA
>NW_007727122.1:344502-346195 GCF_000696425.1 Galeopterus variegatus | reverse complement strand
GTAGGAATAAAAGAGAACTTCCTCAACCTGATAAAGGGCATTGATGAAAAACCCATAGCTGACATCATACTTAATGGTGAAAGATGGACAGCTTTACATCAGGAACAAGACCAGGATGTATCTCTCACCATTTCTAATCAGCATTGTAGTAGAGGATCTCGTCAAGACACTAGGCAAGAAAAAGGAAGAAATTTCATCAAACCAAAAAGCAAGAAGTAAAACTATATTAGTAGATGGCATACTTAGGGATAAATTTAGGAAAAGATGACTTGTATGCTAAAAACTACCAAATATTGTTGAGAAAAATAAAAGAAGACATAAATAAATGAAAGAAATCCAATGTTCATGAGTAGGAAGATATAATATTGTTAAGATGGCAATACTCCACCAAATTATCTACAAATTCTACACAAGCCTTATTAAAATCTCAGCTGGTATTTTTTCAGATATTAACAAGCTGATCCTAAAATTCATATAGAAATGCAAATAATCTTGAAAAATAGCACAAACAATCTTGAAAAAGAACAAAGTACGAAGACACACACTTTGATTTCAAAACTTACTACAAGTTTAATAAAAACAGTGTGGTACTGACATAAGGATGAACATATAGATCAATGGAACATAATTGAGGTTCCAGATAAATCTATATATCTACGGGCAATTGATTTTTCATGAGGGTGCCAAGACCATTAAATGAGAAATGAACAGTCTCTTCCACAAATGGTGCTGGGACAACTGGATATCCATATGCAAAAGAATTAACTTCCCTCACACCATNACAAATGGTGCTGGGACAACTGGATATCCATATGCAAAAGAATTAACTTCCCTCACACCATATACAAAAATTAACTCAAAATGGATCAAAGACCTAAATGGAAGAGCTAAAACCATGGAAATTTTTGAAGAAAACATAGGATTACATCTTCATAACCTTGGATTTGGCAACAGATTCTTAGATATGTATACCAAAAAGTATAACAAAAGAAAATTTAGATAAATTGGACTTCATCAAAATTAAAAAGTTTTGGGCATCAGAGGTCACTATCAAAAAAACGAAAAGACAAGCCAATACATATATATGGCCAACAATCACATGGAAAGATGATTGACATCATTTGTCATTAGGAAAATTAAATCAAAGCTACCATGAGCTACCACTTCACATCTACTAAGATGACTATCATGAAAAAGACAAGTGATAGCAAGTGTTGGCAAGGACATGAAGAAACTGGAACACTCATATATCACTGTTGGGAATGTAAAAATGGTGCAGCCACTTTGGAATACATTTTGGCAGTTCCTCAGAAAAGTTAACTATAGAATTACCATGACTCAGCAATTCTACTCCTAGTATATATCCAAGAGGATGGAAAAACACGTCCACACAAAAACATGTGCATAAGTATTCATAGCAACGTTATTCATAATAGCCACAAAGTGAAAACAACCAGAACTTCCTTCACCTGATGAGTGGATAAGCAAAATATGGTATATCTATACAATGAAATATGGATCATGCTACAACATGGGTGAAACTCAAAACATTATGCTAAGCGAAAGAAGCCAGATACAAGAGGCCATATATCATATGATTCTATTTGTATATAATGTCCAAAAACGGAAAACCCAGAGAAACATAAAGCAGATTAGTGATTGCCAGGGGCTGAGGGAGAGGAGAATGAGGAGT
>NW_007727122.1:335351-343264 GCF_000696425.1 Galeopterus variegatus | reverse complement strand
TGATCTGCTTGTACCTGCCAGCTGCCTGCCATTTTCTGCCATGAGTAGAAGCAGCCTGAGGTCTGCACCAGATGCAGTTGTCCCAGAATCATGAACCAAATAAACCTCTTTTCTTTATACATTACCCAGTTTCAGGTATTCTGTTATAGGCAACACAAAAATGGACTCATACAAACACCATATTTAATTTAGGCCTCCATAAAATGCCATAGACTATGTATGTTTATTTCTACTTTAAAGGAAAAACTGAATCCTGGCTTTAAAAAAATTCCCAAGTCATGCCACCAAGTGTAGAGATGTTAGATTTAGATGGGCCTGAGTTCAAATCTGCCTCTCAACAAATCTTGTGAGATCTCCAAAAATTCCCTGAACTTCTGAACTTCAGCTTCTCATCTATAAAACAGGGGCAATAGGATATTAAATGGAGTTATGGAGTGGTTTTGCAAATAAGATGATAGGATCTAGCACGGATCCTAAAATACATACAATGCTCAGTAAACATTAGCAACGATTATTCTTATGAGGACATAAAAGGTGGCTAAATTTGGATTAGAAGCTAGATCTGTGGTATACCAAAGCTTTCTCTCCCACTTGTCTCTATCTTCCCTTCTCTATACCTGTCCAAGCTACTCACCCATCTGTGACAAGCAGAGTATGTGTTAAAATGTAAATCAGCAGGGAGGAGAACTGAGAACAAATTATCAATAGACATACCCACCCAGTTTCTCTAAAGTTTGTTAATCACAGCATTTTCTTCATGAATGCTCACCGTGTTCACACATGAATACATGCACACATGCACACGCTTCCACACATACACACATGCGCAGTTTTCTTGCTGTTTCTGAATAGCCAGTAGTAATAATAGCTTCACGGCAAAATGGATGCAGCTTGATCAGAATTCCACTGGAACATCCCCCCAAAGCCTCATTTCCTTGGCCTTTCACAAAAACCCCAAGACACTTTCAAAAGCTTGCACAAACCTCTCTATACCTTCCATGTCTTCTAAACTATTTGGCTTCTGGCCTCTCCCAGCTACATCTGATCTCAGTGGAATGTGCTTATCAATCTTACTCCACAGGAATGAGGCCAAACAGCCTGGTACCCGGGTGACTAAGTATGCTTGTACAAGCTTGTGACATGTCATCAACAAGCCAGTTGACACAGGATTTCAATTTCTTATCTCCTGGTAACTTTCATCAGACTCACAATACCTTCCCACGTGCACTTAGCCTCCCAGACTCATTCTCTTCCTCATCTCAATCCTACTTTTCTGATCAGTCTACTAGCATGCTCTGAGCATCAGCTCTCATCATGATCACTAGCAACTATTGCTATCACAGCCTACAGTGGTCACTGGTTCAGCTGGGCTCCCCGATACATCTCGGCGGTAGGGTTTGCCACTCCACGAGGAGACAGCATGGAGTAGGGGGAGGCTTTGAATCTAGTTTTCTTCCAAGAGAACTAGAATCAAGTCCTTCACTTCTATGAAACTGTATTCTCACACGTAAAAGGTGGCTATTAATACCCACCAAGCCAGATTGTTAGTAGGAAATAAATGAGGTGATGTAATAGGAACCATGGTAGTTACTAACGCTGTCATTGTCAGCATCGTTGCTGCTCACAGCATGCCAGGAACTACCTGACAGGAACCTAGTTCAAATCACACATGCTGAAACTGTTACTTGGTTGTTAAAAAGTTACCTGTGGGATATATAAATCTCGAGAGTGAACACACTCTTTATACCGAAACGCTCACTCAACTTCTAGCACTTGAATCAAAAGAAATAATCACGGATGTGGGGCAAATATTTAGCAGCAAGAATGATCATCACATTGTTTTTTATAATACTGATAAACTGCAAACAACCTAGACATGAAAAATGAGTTCTTAGATGGTGAAACTCCCCATTTAATGGACGACTAGCAGCGTTTTAAATCTGGTAAAAGAATGTTAATGGAAAGGTGTTTACAATGTATATAGTTGGATATAGAGTTAAAGTGTTAAGAAGCAGTTACAAAACAGCATTTAGAATATGGTCTTGATTTTATTTGAAGGAGCAAGTAGAGAAAACATCTGTGTGTATAGAGAAAAAACCAAAAGGATAATCATGAAAACGTTCATAGTGGGTAGTCTCACTGCAATTTTACCTTTTCTGTTCTGCATTTTCTTAATTTTTGATATTGAAAATATTGAGGAAAAATAATAAACTATGGTAAATTTTATTAAAGCAAACCATACATATAGATATGTCATGAATTCTAGTACAGCTTGATGAATTTGGGTAAACACACCTATGTAATTAGCACCCAGTTCATGCGACAGAACATTTACCAGAACCCCAGAAGCCACCCTTCGCCCAGTTCCAGTCATTGCCCCACTCCTAAGGATAACCACTATCCTGGTTTCTAACAGTCTAATCTAGTTTTGTTTGTTTTTAAGCACTTTACAAAAGGAATCATGCCACAAGCTTTGTGCCTCTCTTCTTTCATTCAGCACTGACTGTGAGTGATCCATGTTCTTGCCTGTAATTGTAGTTCATTTATTCTCATTGCTATGTTCTGTTGCATGAACATAAAAATACAATTAATTCACTCTTCTATAAATGTACATTTGTATGGTTACTTGCTTTTGACATTATGAATAATACTGCTAGGAACATTCTTATACTGCCTCTTTATGTACATATGAAATTGCTGGCCATAGGAAATGTGTATGCACAGGTTAATAGATACTGTCAAACAGTTTTCCAAAACAGGTGCTCCAATATACACTTCCACTAGCAGAGTGTGGGAATTCTGGTTACTTGTCCACACTTGGTATTGTCTAATGCTTTCATTTTAGCCTTTTCTAGTGGTATCACATTGAGATTTTAATTTACATTTCCAAAATAACTAGCAAAGTTTGACACCTTTTAAATGTTTATTGGGGGCCAAGCCCGTGGCACACTCGGGAGAGTGCGGCGCTGGGAGTGCAGGAGCGCTCCCGCCGCGGGTTCGGATCCTATATAGGGATGACTGGTGCGCTCACAGCGCTCACTGGCTGAGCGCAGTGCGGCCGGGCTCAAAAAGGACAAAAAAATTTTAAAAAATAATAAAATAAAATAAATAAATGTCTATTGGCCATTTGGATATTCTCTTTTGTGAAGTGCCTTTCGAGTCCTGTGCCTGTTTTTCTTTCAGGTCATCTACCTTAGAAGAATATGCTTTGGAAAAATTCATGGATTCTGTACACAAGTCATATCATTTACATGTTCTGCAAATATCTTTTTCCACTGTGTGGAGTTCATTTTTCAGTCTCTTATTGATGTCTTTTGATGAAAGAGGATCTTAATGGTAGTTCAATAGGACCCTTGCTGTGTCCCCTGGCAAGAGTGAGCCCCTGATCAAATCACTTACCATCCCATCAAGGTACAGTAATAGAAATCCCATACTCAGACAGGTACCTATGCTTGTGAGGAGAAAGTGTTGGCACTTCCAGGATGGAAAAGGGCCAATTGTTCTACTACTCCACTCATAATACTACTTTTGTTAGTCTAAGTCCTTGAGAAAGATGCCAAGATGACATTAAACACAAAGACTTTAAAAAAATGGGAAGGAGCTAAAAAAAAAAAAAAAAAAAAAACAACCTAAGTGATCCATCAGACTCCAAGGGTAGGAGACCTCAACCGTTGGAGTGAGAAAAGTTTGGGTAAAAGCATCCTAAATTGCTATGTGGTCTATGGAAGATTCTGAAAGGCCATCAGGGATCATTGAGCCAAGGTCAGTTGCCAGGGTTGTCCTGTATCTCCCAGGAATGGATCTGCCTTAGCATCTTTGCCAGGCTCAGTCATTGCTGGGAGCACCCTTTGTGAAGCATGGTCTCTGGACAAACACAGTGATGGATTTCAGAACACAGAAGCTGGGCTCTTGGTTAATCATACTGCAGTTGGAGTTCTGCTAGGCACACTCTCATAGCCATCATACCAAGATAGGGCCTGTGGGAGGAGGAGATGTTAGTGGTGAATGGAGAGTGTGACTGATGTGTTCACTTTGGGGACATAATGAGTTTGGTACATCGTTTCCTCATAGATGTTCCCTAAGCAGCCTAATATACAGGTCTGGAATTCAGCAAGGGGATCTGGGTTGCTCAAGTAAAACATTAAGTAGTGACCCCTAGAGGGGCCTTATAAGAAAGGAATCTCAGGTATCTTCTTAAAGGAGATATGACAGCACTCAGGGTCCCCAGGGATTTCAGTGACTTCCCATTCTTTCTGCCCAGATAGCTTAGCTGAGGAAGTGGAGAGCAGAGAAGAGAGAAAGAGGCCTTGTGTGGTAGACCATGGGGCCATTCCCAGACTAGAAGCCCCTCATTAGTAAAACACTTCCCCTAACATGGCAGCTCAGGGCTGCTGACACATTTCAACTATATTCATCTAAATTGGTTTTTCCTACCTTGAACCTGAATGTGGCCAAAAGTAATTTGTGCCAGTATCTCAATAAGAATTTGAGGGAAACTGATGTGTACTCATTACACACAAGAACGAGCTTGCACACATGCTTGTACACACACACACACACACATACACAGTGCAGGGGATGTGAGCAGTCAGGTGTGGTGAATCACAGAATCTATGCCCCACAATTTGCGAAAGAGCACGTGGGTCAATGAGTCAGGATTAAACACCACAGCAACCAGGTCACTGTAGCTTGCCAACACAGGTAGCAATTTCTGCTTAATAGAGCCCTTAGGTCTCAATAATTGCTTTGAAATCCATACACATCAGCATACAGTTCTCATAAATAGGAAGCCAGAAATCCGAGTGTTAGGCCAAAACTGATAGCATCTCTTATGCATGTTTGAGATGCAAGAAAGGACCATGGTTCTGCCTCCTTTCCGGCATCTGTGATATACACCTGTGACTACCTTTTCAGTACTGTCCAACCACTTCTACTCAATTCTAAGAGTTTTATGGCAGACTGGGTTGAGTTTGTGGAAAAGGGAAAGATGATGCCCCTGTATTAAAATTCTGCATTTGCTAACATAGCTGCTACTGACCCATATAATCAACTAGAAACAGGCGTCCCTTCCTCAAGACACTTTCTTCTACATACCTGAAATTTGTCATAATATTGAAATTTTGTTAAAACAATTTGCAACTATTTTCCAGACAAATTGTTGTAATAAAAATCTCCTTATAAATGATACCCTCCTAAACGTGGCAGTATACAACCTAGACAACAGTACATGGCAGCCATCTCAGCTCAGTATCCAGGAATTATTCTTCCTCTAC
This sequence comes from Galeopterus variegatus, assembly GCF_000696425.1. Lineage (NCBI taxonomy): Eukaryota > Metazoa > Chordata > Mammalia > Dermoptera > Cynocephalidae > Galeopterus > Galeopterus variegatus. The sequence goes on along the minus strand of NW_007727122.1, from coordinate 337,991 downwards.
CCTTTGTTTTCATACTACTGTTTTAACACACTGTATTTATATGGTTGCTTTTTAATTATTTTAAGAAAATAGCTATGCCAAGGAGCCAGGAATTTCATAGCTGTGGGCACTCATGGTCTATCTGGAGTATCAGACAGAGCCCAGGGGAGACACAGAAGGCAAAGTCTTCCAGCATGGGAGATACTCAAAAAACTTCAAGCGATGCCAGAGAGTAAAGGAACTTAGAGGCTTAGAGTTAGGATGTGTTCCAAATAGTCTAGAACACTTTTCTCCAAATGTTTGCATCCTGGAACCTGCTCAGTGTTTGGCTTTCTCCTTGGCCTCTGTCTTTCTGGCTGCTCCTAACTCTCCCACTCTACTTCCCTTCCTCACTCCCAAGGACCCTCTGCAGCAGCAAATGTGGCTGCTTCAACAGACTGAGGTATTTGGTTGTGAAAGAGTGGTAATCAGCACTGGGAAAAACACAGCTCTGTCCCCTGCTCTCCAGGACCAGCAAGTAGGCACTGTGGTCCAAGCCCAGCCTGGCCTGAGAATGACTAGAGATGGGCGTTACCCACTCTGTAGGGCACATCTCAGAAGCAAACACAGTTTCAGAAACTTTGATCCAGAACCCTGGACTGGAGTTTAAAAAGAATATTTTATGTTTAAAAGTAATACAAAATCATTATAGAAAAATACCAAAAAGGGGGCCGGCCCAGTGGCGCACTGCTACAGTGCGCTGCTTGGGAGCGCGGCGGAGCTCCCGCCGAGGGTTTGGATCCCACGTACAGACCGGCCGCTCACTGGCTGAACGAGGTGCGGGCGCAACACCGAGGGTTGCGATCCCGTTGCCGGTCCCGGTCCGGTGCGGGCGCGACACTGAGGGTTGCGATCCGTTGCCGGTCACGAAAAAAGACAAAAAAAAGGAAAAAAAAAAGAAAGAAAGAAAAATACCAAAAAGAAGAAAATAAGTTCCTTCGTCTTATTAACCAGAAGTAAATTACCTTTTTTTTGGTTCTGATTACAGAAATAATATGTATAGTCATTGTAGAAAATCTGGAAGATAAAAATATTAAGGAAAAGACTGTAATTTATGTATCATTCGGTGTTATTTTGGTGTGTTCTTTTCAGTCTTTTTTCTAGGTAAATTATTTTAAAAACAGATATTATATAATTATTGTTTACTATATTTTTCATTTATTTTTATATTACAAGAATTTCCCCAGTTTCTTAAAAATGCATTTCTATTTTTTTTTACTTTTAAAATCAATTTTTTAAATAATTTCTGAATAGATGATATGTCTACATGGTACAAAAATTTTTAAATATGAAAAATTATAAAGTGAATACTGTTTCCCCTTTATTCCTCCCCAGAGAGACCACCAGTCTTAGTTTTTTATATGTCCTTTCTGATGTACCATAAATTTACACACACATATACACATTCACACAAATTCTATTTAATATATTTAAGACATAGTTCCACAGTGATACATGAGGTGAATGAATAACCTCATTCTTTTCAACAGCTAATTAGTATATTACATTTAATAGCTATACTATACCATATTCACCCAATGTGCTGTTGGTAGACATTTAAGTTGTTTCCAGTTTTTGCCACTAAAGCAATATCATAATAACTCTCCTCATACATATGTCATTAGACACAAATGTAAATGTATCTGAAGGATGAATTCCTAAAAGTTGAATTCCTGAGTCAAAGAGTTTGCACATTTTAAAATTCAATAGGTATTGCCAAATATCTTTCCATTACAGAGTATGTGGGCCTCCAAGATGGTCCCAATAATCCTCACTTAGTTCCTATCCCTATGTGTTCCTGTCCCTATGTGTTCCCTTCCCATATTGACTCAGAGCTGGTCTACGTGACTCGTACAATATGTGATGCTATGGGTTAAATGTTCCCAAGAGGGAAGGCAAGATGGAGAACTAGAGCTGCACAGGGCATGTTCCTCCCACAGAAAAAGACCAGAACAAGGAACAGACAGCTAAGTACTAAAGATAGCATCGGTGAGAGAGTATGGGAGGGCACGATGAGTCTGATGAGGTCCCTGTGGAGTACAAAAACCCAGGAGGGTAGCATAGAGAGCCAAAAGAGGCACTCAACTTTAACTGCCATGTCTCCAACACTAGGATCAGTGCAGGAGGAATTTTCCCTTGCAGTGAAAAGAATCTGCTAGACTGTGAGCACTTCCTAGTGGTAATCTTCCTCTTGCTAGTGCCCCAGCCCATTGCCACCACAACTGCAGTCATAGCTGCCATCATCCAGCCCCTAGCCACCACCCATCTCCTCGTTCAGCTGTTCATCCCACTCCCTGCTGCAGCAACCACTGCTCCTACAATGTGGCAACTGCTGCTGTGGCCACCAACTGCAGCGGGCATTGTCTGGCCCTAGAGCATTGCTGACGTGGCTGCCAATTTACCCGCAGAGCAGTCTGTCCCACTCCCTGCAGTTGCCCAACCCAGGTACCACCAGCTCCACCTTTCCCAGATCCAGGTGTTCCTATGTTTTACCAAGCAGGAGGAAAGAGGAAAGAAGTGAACGACTGCAGCCTTGTGCACCCAGTAGTGAGAACTACTCACAGAGATCATGGAACTAACTACACTGACCTGGAGAGGGACACATGTGGAGCCAATGGAAAG
>NW_007727122.1:332958-334743 GCF_000696425.1 Galeopterus variegatus | reverse complement strand
GGAATAAAATACCCAGCTACTACCATCCCATCCCCCAACCTAGAGAAGCAAGGACCCAGGAGGAACCTCTGCTTGCAGAAAAAAAGAAAGAGAAACCCTACCCAGAGTCCCCCATTCAAGCTGAGGAGCTTCGGTATACCTCAGTGTACCTATCATGGTCACAGGACACTGGCTGGAGTGCCAACAATTCTGCTCAGGGTCACCCACCTCAACCAAGGAGCAACAGGGCACACAGGCACTTCTCCCAAGAACTCAAGATCTCACCCATGCCCTTGACAACCCAACACAGTTTCACTCACTTCAGCAAGGACCTAGGCCATGGAAGCACTCACAGACAACTCTGACATTGAATAAAGTCAAAGTAACCATATAGATACTACACTACTGTGTCCACCTGAAACCAAAAATAAAACGACATACCCAATGATCAATATAAAACACATCTACAGGAGGGAGTCTTTCTCTTCAAAAGCCACTCCAGATTAATAAAGGAAGCAACTGCTCCACTCAATGACAAGATATCAATGTAGGGATACTAGAAATGTGAAAAAACCAAGAAACCATAACACTAAAGAAATAAAATAATTCTTAAGTACCAGACCCCAATCAGCAGGAAACCTTTGAAATGAGTGAAAAGGAATTCTGAGAAACAATCTTAAGGAAACTCAGTAAGATACAGGAAGACTCAGACAACATAACATAATGAGAAACACAATCCAGGATATGAAGGAGGAAATTTACAAAGAGATAGATACCTTTAAAAAGAACGTAAACAAGAAAAAAAAAGCTAGAACTGAAGGATTCATTCAACAAAATAAAAGATACAACTAAGAGCTTAAGCATCAGACTAGAGCAAGCAGAAAGAAAGAATTACTGATCTTGCAGATAGTCTTTATGAAATAACCCAGGCAGACCAAACAAAGAAAAAAGAGTTTTAAAAAATGAAGAAAATCAGAGCTATCAGACAACCTTAAGTGCACAAATATCCAAATCATGGGTGTTCCAGAGGGGAGGAAAAGGAGAAGACATTGGAGACTTATTCAATGAAATAACAACAGAAAACTTCCCAGGTATTGGCATAGGTACAAACTTCCAGATCCAACAGGTTCAAAGATTTCCAAACAGATTCAATTCAAAAAGGTACTCTTTGAAACACATTATGGTCAAAATGTCAAAACTCATGATGAAGAGCATCCCCATCAGACTAACACCAGATTTCTCAGCAGAAACCTTACAGGCCAGAAGAGAATGGCATGATACACTCGAAGTGCAGAAAGGGTAAAACTACCAGCCAAGAATACTATACCCAACAAGGCCCTCCTTAAGAAGTGAAAAAGAATAATATATTTCCAAGACAAAATGTGTGGGAGTTCGCCACCACATTGCCACCACATGACAAGCCATATTGGAAATCTTAAAGGGAGTCCTGCATCTGGAATCCAAAAAATTATCCTCATCATGAATACATGAGAAGGAACAAAACTCAATGATATAGCAGATATGTTAATGAGAAAGACAAAAAACCACTTTATCTTACCACTGCAAAACACCAATGACCACCAACAATAAAAGGGAAAGAAAGGAATGAAAGATATTTAAAACAACCTTACAAAAATCAATAAAATGTCCAGGGTAAGACAATATCTTTCAATAACAAAACTAACTGTAAATTGAATTCCCCTCTCAAAAGATAGACTGGCTGAGTGGATTAAAAAACTAGACCCACTATATGCTGCTTATGAGACACTCACTGCACTTATAAAGACTCACACAGACTAATAGTGA
>NW_007727122.1:330407-331351 GCF_000696425.1 Galeopterus variegatus | reverse complement strand
GAAAAAGAAATCAAGAAAGCAAGAACATTTACAATAGTCGCCAAAAAAACAGAAAAAAAAACCTTAGGCAATAATTTAATCAAAGTGAAAGATCTCTACAACAAGAATTACCAATCCTACCCAAAGCCATCTACAGATTCAATGCAATCTCCATCAAAATACCAATGACATTCTCCACAGAAATAGAAAAGAACAATTCAAGGGAACAACAAAAGACCCCAAATAGCCAAAACAATCTTGAGCAAAAAAATAAAGCCAGGGGCATAACACTACCTGACTTAATATACTACAGAGCTATAGTAACCAAAACAGCATGGTATTGGCATAAAAACAGAAAACACAGACCAATGGCACAGAATAGAGAACCCAGAAAATCAATCCACATACTTAACTACCAACTGGTCTCTGACAAAGGCACCAATAACATACATTGGGGAAAAGATAGCCTCTTTAATAAATGGTACTGGGAAAACTGGATATCCATATGTAGAATAATGAAATTAGACTCCCATGTCTCAAAATATTCCAAATCAATTCAAGATGGATTAAATACTTAAATATAAGTCCTGAAACTATAAAACTCCTTGAAGAAAACATTAAGGGAAACACTTCAGGATGTAGGACTGAGCAAAGACTTTATGAATAAGATCTCAAAAGCACAGGCAACGAACAAAAAAATAAAGAAATGAGATTCCATGAAACTAAAAAGCTTCTGCACATCAAAGGAAATAATCAACAGAGTGAAAAGTCAACCAGAGAATAGGAGAAAATATTTGCAAACCCTACATCCAACAAGGGATTAATATCCAGAATATACAAAGAACCCAAACAACAGTAAAAAAAAGAAAAAAAATCCAATTAAAAATGGGTAAAGAGGGCCGGCCGGTGGCGCACTGGAGAGTGCGCCGCTTGGGAGTGCGGCGGCGCTCCCACCGAGGGTTCGG
>NW_007727122.1:327980-328973 GCF_000696425.1 Galeopterus variegatus | reverse complement strand
ACCACATGTTCTCACTCATAAATGGAAACTAAAGGGGGGGGGGAGAAGGGAAGGGGGGGAGGGAAGGATCAGGATAATACATTGTACCTTTAAAAGGAGAGAACAGAACTGTGGTTACTAGAGGTGGGAAAGAGGGCGGGGAAGGGGGGTTAACCAGAAATTGGTTAATGGACACAAAGAATGATTACTTTTTGTAATGATGAATATACTAATTATCATTATTTGATCATCACATATTGTACACGGATATTGATATTCAACTCTGTACCCCATAAGTACATATAACCAATTATGTTTCAATTAAAGAAATGGTGAGAAAAAGTTAAAAGTTATAAATCAAGTGAGAAGACTTAATGCAATATATCTTATCCTCCTTAAAAAAATATTTCCCCCAAAAGTTCATGTACTGGAAACTTGACCCCCATTGTAACAGTGTCGAGAGGGCAGGAAATTCAATTATGGTATTTGAAATGTGGGGCTTTTAAGAGGTGATTAGATTGTGAGGACTCTTCCCTTGTGAATGGATTTATCCATTCATGGAGTAATGAGCCTGGTTCTGATGACTTTAAAAGTGGAACAAGTAAGAAATTTAGCTCTGTCACTCAGCCCATTTCTCTTGCCATATGACACCCTGGGAAAAAGGCCCGCACCAGATATGCCCCCTGGACTGTGACCTTCCTACCCTCCAAAACTGTAGGAAATAAATTTCATTTCTTTATAAGTTACCCAGTTTCAAGTGTTCAGTTAGAAGCAACAGAAATGGACTAATACAGGTGGAGATGATGGTTTGTGACTTCCTAGGCTAGATCATAAAAGGCACTGCAACTGCCACTTGTCTTCTTGGAATGTTCAAGAGAAAGCCAGCCACCATGTCATGCCAACACATGAGAATGCCCTGTGGAGAGGCTCCCATGGGGACAGAATGAGACCTCCCACCAACAACCAGAATCAACGTGCCAGGCATGTGAATGGGCTACTTTAGAAGGGAGTTCA
>NW_007727122.1:325735-326999 GCF_000696425.1 Galeopterus variegatus | reverse complement strand
TTTTTTTAAGGCTCTTTGTACAAACTGGCAAACTCCTTTACAAAAAAGTTTTATTAACATATATTTATACTTACAGTATCCATCTCGCCCCCCTCCTACAAACTGAATATTATCATTTTTTAAAAATACATGTTGTGAGGACATCAAGATGGCAGAATAGATGGTACCCACCATCATTCTCTTCCACAACCAATCAATTTACAACTATTAAAAAAGCAAAGACTATTCCAGGAAACTAAAGAAGATATCAGTAAAGCTATGCTGATTCCACCCAGAAGCTCCTCAAAATCCAGCAGGACCCTAAGGATGGGAACAGAAATCAGATGGAGCCTTGGCAAGACCTTGCATCTGGTTCCTTGCTCAGAGTCCTCACAGCTCATGTCCCCCTTCCTCCTTTCCACTTCCCACTTTCCATTCCCTCAAACCTCTCTTTAAAAACCCCTCAGTAAATCTGAGTCTTTGAGATGGTTTTAGTCTGGCCATTTTCCTTCAGGTTTACTGGAGAAACGGGTTTGCCTAACATCTCTCCTCAGGTCACTGGTATTCCTGAGTAAAATCTGACTTCCTATTCCACCACCAACAACAACAAAAAAGCAAAGACTGCCAACCTGGGACCACTGGAGCTCAGGGGAAGAGGAGGAAAGACCCATGGAACTCACGAAGGTGGGAGAAGCCATGGCAAGAGAAAGAAGGGACCTCTCTGACCATTTTAAGACCCAGCCGCTTCAGGGCCAGCCCCGGCGATGAGCAAAAAGAAGTTGAAGCACACAGAACAGGAGCTGACAAAAGCCACAGCTGTGCCCTTTGCACGAGGTTGCTTGGAGTCTTCGGGGGAGAAGTGGGCCACAGAGTGCACCACACCAGCCCCCACACCAGCGAGACCACTGACAGTGTTCCCATGGACCCACAGAGGAGGGTGGGGCCACAGCTGACCAAAGAAAGGAGCCATCTACAGTCCCATGAGTCATCACGAGGGACCAGTGCACAGCCCGCCCATGGGAAGCATTTGGAGTTGGGGTGGAGGGTACTGGCCCTCTGAGGGAACATGGGGGCGCAGCATGGGCAGCTGATTTGCCTTCCAATCAGCATAGGCCCACTCAGTGGAGACTAGTAATGGAGACATATCTGCAGGGGGTGCAGTTTGCTGGGAAGACTCAGTCTTGGGCCAGAATTTCCATATAGCCCAAGTGTATCTGATCTCACATGACCCAGAAGTGATTAAAAGGCCAACAATTAAAATCCAGTCTACACAAAAAGCTTTCCC
>NW_007727122.1:322907-324586 GCF_000696425.1 Galeopterus variegatus | reverse complement strand
TCTCAAACAACTACAGATAGATCCTCCATATGATCCAGTAATCCCACTTCTGGGTATATACTCAGAGGAATGGAAATCATTATGTTGAAGGGATACCTGCACTCCCATGTTCATTGCAGCTCTATTTACAATAGCTAAAATATGCAACCAACCTAAGTGTTCATCAACAGGTGACTGGATAAAGAAAGTGTGGTATATGCACACAACAGACTACTCACCCATAAAAAAGAAAGAAATTCTGCCATTTGCAGCAACATGGATGAGTCTGAAGAAAACTATGTTAAGTGAAATAAGCCAGACAAAGAAATAGATATACCACATATCCTCACTCATAACTGGCTGCTAGGAAGGAAGGAAGGAAGGGAGGGAGAGAGGGAGGAGGGAAGGAGGGAAAAAAGAAGGAAGGAGTGAGGGAAAGAAAGAAAGAAAAGACCACAACAATATGTTGAACTTTCAGAAGGACAGAACAAAACCTAAGGATACTAGAGATGGAGGGGAGGGAGGGTGTTTGAGAAGTGATAGGTCAGGTAAAGTGCATAAAGAAATATCATGATTTGTAAGAATGAATATGCTAATAATACATGTAAAAATTTAATTAAAAAAAGCTCCAACAGCTGATAAACTGAGGAAAGAATTGGTGAGCTTGAAGATAAAACATAAGAAATTATCAAACCAGCGGAGCAAAAAGAAAAAATGAAACAAATACAACAAATATGGGACTCCATCAAACAAAATACCCTCTGCATAATTGGCATACCCAAAGGATAAGAAAAAGGAAAAGATGTAGAAAGCATATTCAAGGAAATAATGGTTGAAAATTTCCCAAGTATGAAGAAAGATGATGGCATCCAGGTATAGAAAGCTCAGAAGTCACCAATCAAATTCCATCCAAAAAGGAACATCCCAAGGCACATCATAATCAAATTAACAAAAAANATGACCCAGAAGTGATTAAAAGGCCAACAATTAAAATCCAGTCTACACAAAAAGCTTTCCCCAGAGAATCAGCAGCAAAGCAGCATAGCTCAACCATAGGGCTCAAGTGCTGGTCCCCACAGGAAGTGCCTACAATTCTGGAATTTGCCAACAGACAACAAATTAGTTCCAGTGGAGAGTTTATGTGGTGGTGGTGGGTAATAATCCAACACAGAACTGAAATTTAAAAAAACAAAACAAAACACTGATCCAGTAAAGGTCTAACATCAAAGAATATCTATATAACCTAGAAGACGTAGCAGTCTCCTCAAATGCTCAGGCATCAATGTAAAGACACAAAGACCAAGAAAAAACAGAAATAGGACAGCACAGAAGTAGAGCACCAGCAGTGGACCCAGAGGAACAGGTTTATAAAATGTCTGACAGAATTCGGAATAACCCTCTTAATGATATTCAGGGACTCAAGAAAATACAGATAGAAAATTAAATGATATCTGGAAAATAATCCAGGAGCAGAATGAGAAAATTGACAAAGGGATTGAATCCATTAAAAAAATAGTAATTCTAAAAATAAAGAATACATTATCTGAACCAAAAAACTCAATAGAAAGCTCGGGGAACTCTTCTACACTGTTGGTGGGACTGTAAATTAGCACAGCCACTACGGAAAACAGTATGGAGTTTTCTCAAACAACTACAGATAGATCCTCCATATGATCCAGTAATCCCACTTCTGGGTATAT